>NC_052235.1:7159835-7461490 GCF_013401445.1 Tripterygium wilfordii | reverse complement strand
ACATTCCATGAGTATCCTAAACTGGAGAGACACTGTATCCTCTCCATGGCAAACTCGTCCTTCCTTCTCCACCACTACGAAATGGGTCTGTCAATTTCTACACGAATTCCCAAAAAGGAGCTCCCTTGGTGGAAGATGGGGGTGATGGAAATGTTGGGAGTCAACGGTCTTCAAGGGTTCCGTTTCGCTCAACTAGTATGTGAATTTTTGGTATTGGGTATTTTGTGTCGCCGCTCACAGCACTCTACCTTTTCTTATGATGAAGGATGCCTTGTGAATGTTGAGTTTTGTGCTTAAGGATGTCGATGAGTTGTTGAATTTCATTGATACTTTAGAGGACTGATGATTGTTAAAGGAAATCGTGTAAACGTTTACCTGAATATTTAGATGAAAATTACGACTACAGATGCTTCTTCTTGTAAGGAATTGAGGCCAAAAGTCCTTAGAAAATTGAGTTTGTTGCTCATAGACATGTGATGAATCTTCCATGTTGGGTAGGAATCCTTGAGTGTACCTAAGGGTCTCTAGAGGCTTGCATGGTAATTGAATTCTCCTATATGGTTATTGATTAGTTGTTGAAGGTGTTTGATACTTTTACTGAGATTGTCGATTGTACCCGAATAACACCAGGCAACACAAAGATAAACCCGAATAACACTGTCCTGGGCTAAACCCGAAAACCACAAGAGTATTGGTATTGCTATGAATATACACATTATATACCAAAACTTTTCTTTCATTTTCATTTTCATTTTCAAACAGAATGAAAAAGAAGGAAAACAAACATAGCTTAGCACCTGCTGAAGTTGCCTCAACAAATGGATCATTCGATATACCAGTTGGTGCTTAACTTGTTGCCAATTCTTTACCAGCAGCACATAATATTGATCTAAACCAAAATTTTTCCGGCAAAGACAAGAAACATAAAACATCAAATGAAACAAGCATGGAGAAATTGTAGCGTTTCACAAGAGTAAGATCATCAGCAATCAAAACATTTTGAAAGTCTATCTCAGGAAAAACTGTAACTAGTTTGTACAAACATTGACTGTTGGACCCTAGAAGTTCTCCATCAGATCTGTAGACAATTGGGATCCGTTATTAACGTACATAGCTAAGTATTACCAACCCAGCGGGTTGAAATAAACGAGACAGAACATGTAATACACAATGCTTGTCAGCAGTATGCTCCAACAATTTCGATTTTTACCCAGCCAAGCCAAAAGTCCTGCATGGAAAAATGATGGGAATTTTGAGTGGTTTATTTCCATTAAGTGCAAAAGACAGACAGATACAGATGTTTCTTCAATATGGGTTCAAAAAACACTGAAAAGTGACTCAGGAAATGCTAGAACAGTACAACTTCATCAACCAAAAGTTAGTATTTGACTTGCCCTAATCAATGATTGGCAAAAACAACGAAAAGAATGTCACTCTGGTCATCTAGGAATGATCTAGGCCACATGAATTGCTTGATATAAATGCAGTATAGCATGTCTTGACATAATCCTAAGCTTAACTCCAAAAAAGCAACAAATACAAATTGCAAATCTAACTCAAATGCCGAGTTGCTGACCGATCATAAAATATATGAGCTCAGAAAAACTTCCCCTTTTTCAGAACACGCTTTCAGGAAAACCTAGACATCTCTACAAATTTCATACTTGAAAGGCTTATCTGTGTTCGTGTGTTACCTGGATACTAATACCCGCATTAGCATATTAAATAGCATGACCAGCAGAGTCTCTTGCATCACCTGCATTGCTGTTGGTGTTTCCGTCTTTAACTCGTGCTCTTTGCACAACCACAAGAGCAAAACAGAGTTCTGCGCATCTTCGGAATGACCATAATTGAACAAGATCATTTACCTTCAAGTGATTTCTCTCTGCAATTGGGTACCAGCCGCCTACTAGGACATAAGATGAGTTGGTCCTTCCTGATACCTTCTTCATATCCCATATTTTAAATTTGAGTGTGCTCTCTTGAAGATCTGGTTGAATCATTAGTACTTCTATAGCCATCAATTTCTTGCCATCACGTGTGTGAATTCTGCTCACTTCAACCTCTGTAAGAAACTCATTCTTGACTTGGTTCTGCGGAATTGAGAAACGAGTTTGAATCTCGTTTACGTCAGCCTTGAAGAGCTTCTTTTGAAGTACCAACACTATATCAGTGCCTCCCAACTCCATTATTCGCTGCCTAAATTCTTGAGGCAAATCAGGTTCAACTGTATCAGATTTCAAACTCTTATTTGTCTTGAATTTCATAACATCTTCTACACTGTCAATAGCTTCAAAACTTGTTTTCATGCCTTTCTTCTCTTCATCAATCAATAAGCTTTCATTGTCAACAACTTCAAAACTCGTTTTCATGCCTTTCTTCTCTTCATCAATCGATAAGCTTTCACTGTCAATAGCTTCAAAACTTGTTTTCATGCCTTTCTTCTCTTCATCAATCGATAAGCTTTCACTGCCAATAGCTTCAAAACTTGTTTTCATGCCTTTCTTCTCTTCATCGATCAATAAGCTTTCACTATCTATAGGCCTCTTGAGGTGCTTTTTTCTCATTGGTCTCTCATGCTTTGCCTTGTCAAATTCTGGGTATGCACTTTCCTTCCTCGAGGACTTTTCCCCAACTAGACACTCTTTCATGAGCGTATTAGGTGTTGGATCAAACCCTAAGCTCATCTTCTGCTTCTTGAAGTTCAAAACATGTTCTTCCCTTTCAACAGCTTTAAAGCTCATCTTCATGGTATTCCTCTCATCTTCATCCACCACAACCGACCTCTTGAGGAGTTTCTCCTTCTCCAATCCATTCTCTCTCTCAAATTTCTCAGTTGCAACTTCTACAACCTCTAACAAGACGTTAAAGGAACTCTGGTCTTCCTTCACCTCTCTCCCGTCAAAATCCTCCAGACTCAACATCTTCAACCTTAAAATTTTCCTTTTTCACGGCAGTCAATCAACCAAGAAAGAATGGTTCTTATTTTTCTCAAGGATATCTGAACGTAAGAAATTTTATTCACACCAGATAAAGCTGATCTGGTACGTGTCGTGTATTTGCTGTGTAATCAGAATCATAACGTATGCATTACGTCATTTGGTTCATATTTAATATCGATCGGTCATGGTAATGGGATAATGAAACAAATGTATTAGAAAATTTTAATATAGTTAGAATGGATTCGGGGGAGGTTCAGTGATAAAAAATTTACTTGCAATTGAAGTAATCAAAATCTTCCCCAATTGCATTCGAAAGATTTATTGACTTGTGTAAATCAATTAAATTTAATTATCTTATTTAATCAACTAATACAGTGGTGGTATTATAATGTAATAAACTAATATTATAATTTATTGACTTGTGTGTAATTATGATAACGAAACAAATGTATTAGAAAATTATAATATAGTTAGAATGGATCCGGGGGAGGTCTAGTGTTGAAGTAATCAAACTCATCCCCGACTACGTTCGCGTTCGTAAGAGTTATTGACTTGTGTAAATCAATCTTAACTTATTTAATAAACTAATATAATGGGGCTATTATAACGTAATAAATTAATATTATAATTTATTGACTTGTGTAATTATGATAACGAAACAAATGTATTAGAAAATTGTAATATAGTTAGAGCATCCACAGTGAGTGGTGTTTAGAGTGCTCCAAACAACATTTTATGGTAAAATGTAGTGTTAGTTGTTCACAATGAGTAACATTTGACACTACAAGACATGTAGAAATTGAACTCACACTTCATGTTTGGTGTATGTCTAAATGGATGAATAGTGATAAACACAATCAATCAAATAATGCCACATGTTGAAAAGGAAGAGAGAGATGATGGAAAGTAAGAGAGAGATGATGGAAAGGAAGAGAGACAAGAGGAAGAAAATGAATATGGAGTGTTGCCTCAAGTGTGTTCATTGTGGGTGTATTAGAATATAGCACTTGTTAAATTGATAGTTGCCCAAAAATTAAGGTATTTGGAGTATGAGCACAAGTATGGATGCTCCTAGAATGGTCTTGTGGGAGCCAATGGAGACTCTAAGCCATCAGATTAATCTGATGGTTTCAAAAAACTCATTTTTTATCCGAAATTGCAATTAAAAAAATTTAACTTTTATCTTCTTTCTTTATCTTTTTCCTCTCCTCATTCAAAAGTCAAAATCCACCGCCTCCTTCTCACAAGTTTTAGGGCTTATCCGTTTGGAGGGTTGGGGATGTTGGTTTGGGAGGGGTTGAAAAGTGTTGGGACGCGTTGGGATTTTTATATATAATCTTATAAAGAGGTTTTGTCCCAACAGTCCCGAATACCTAAAACGATCAAGGGTTGGGAGGTGTTCTTTCCAAGCCCTTAGAAATTTCCTCTCGATTAATATGCCGGCTGTGGTGTTCTTGGGTTTTAGAAATTTCCATTCAAGTTGTAGATCAAATCCCTCTGGAACTCTACAAGGACAAACTCATTCGTGGATCTGTCATCTCTACGATGGCCAAGAGGCCGTGCCGCCGTGGTGGTTGGCCTTCAGGAGGAAGACGAAGTCCTCTTTTGGCATGATTATTGTACTAACTAACTTTGTGTAAATAACATTAGTTTTCGTTTTTCATTTTTTATTGGATTTTGAAATTATGAATTAGTGTGTTTATATTTTATTTTAGCTTTCTTTGAAAATGATATTTTACTTCGCTCTGTTCTTGGACTCTATATTTTTTTTAGAGTATCATGATAATTTCTTCTTTTTAATGACTTTGTTCTAGTATCTTCTGTATTTGACCGCATATTTTGACTTTGTTTGACATATTGTAGCATATATGGTAGACAATATATGCTGATAAAAAATGATAACAAATATGATTATTGAAATATTGATAGGTGTTTCGTTGTAATTTTGCTAGTAACATGTAGCATATATGCTGTTAAAATTGCTGTGTAAATTACGTGGAAATGTATTATACATTTAAGTTGTAACAAATTGTAAATAAATAGTAAAATAAATAACAAATAATTTATAAAACTAATAAAAAATTAAAATAAATATACTACCAACAATTACTTTTCGAATAATTTTTATTTAAAGAATAATTTAAAAAATTAAATTATTAACTAATCCAAACTAAAAAGGTGGAGAAATAATGAGGGTAATAGGGTATTATAGTCACTCCAATGTAAAGTGAGAATTAAGAAGGAAAATTGTTCTAATAATTGCATAATCTCATATTTGCCTTTCTTCTTCAATAGACGTAGATCTAAGAAATTCCTAGATCTAAGACACCTACCCTCTATATCTAGGGTTGTCAATCGGTCGGTTATTTGGTATGTTCATCCCCGGACCGAAAGTTCGGTTTTTTCATTAGTGAAAACCAATGACCGATTGGTTTTCGTAACAATGAGGTTATAACTGACCATTCCACTTTGGTCGGTTTTTCGGTTAATACCTCAATTCAAAAAGAAATTTAGAATAAGTAGATCCATTAAAAAATCCGTAATCAATACCCGAATAAGATTATTGAAATCGCAACATTCTATTCAATATCCCATTCCCGTATTAATATCAAATAATTAATGGTCCAAATTGCAGAGTTATATATCTAATATATATATATATATATAATATTAATATATACTTATTATCTAAGTATATTAATATAAATCTCAAAGTTCGTGCCTGTTAAGTGATAAGTAGTAAACTAAATACTAATGACTAATCATTATATACTATATATTGTATATAAATATATATAAATTAAAAATAATGACTAATCATTATATACAATATAGTATATATAAATATATATTATAATATTCATTATGACAGTCGGTCGATTTTATAAAAATATTCAAAACCGACCAATTATTTTGGTTTTTTATTTGAAAAAAACCAATCGATTGGTTTTTGAAAAAGAAAAATAGTTAAACCGATCAAATGGTCGGTTTGAGGGGGCGGTTCGGTTTTCTTAGCTTTTTTTGACAACCCTAATATCCACCATTGCCACCATCCGTCTCCATCTCTACCACTGTCATCGTCGCACCTCCACCATTATCTTCTTCATTTTCTTTTTCTTTTTCTTTTTATTATTTTTCGTCTTCATATTCTTAGATCTGAGATGTAATCTTTATTCAAATCTAAGATTGTACGGTTATAATGTCATTGTTTCAATGTTACTGTTTTGATACAGTAACATATACAATGAAATATTTTGACTTACTTTCTTAATTGCATATACTATGAAATTGTAACATTATACGATCAAAATATTAGTATTATATGATGTAGGTTCAGTGACATGGTATTTACAAAAAAAAAAATCGACTAGTGGGATTGAAAATTTTACATTATCATAATTGCATGAAATTTGATCGAGTGAATGGTTTCAACGTGGTGATCAAGGAAAACACACAAGCACGCCTTTAAAGAAAATAAAATAGTAGTTTTCTTTTAATTAGTAATTACTCAATATTATCATTATTGGTGTATTTTTAATAGGTTAACTAATTAGTGAATATATATATTTTTGCATTAGTGAATATATAAATTATTATTATATAATATAATTATAATTATAGTGTCACTATTTACTAATATTAATTTATTGACTAGTGCTATTTTGCTAATGTATTAAGCTAATTGTAATATAGTTATAATATATAAATAGTTATATATGATTTAATCAATTATTTGAGTGGTAGTATTATAATGTAGTCAGTTAATCTTATAATCTATTAGCTAGAACAATCTTGCGATTATTTCACTAATGCAATTTATCTAATTTAATCAAAATCCCCTACATAGTGTAACAAAGTGATCAGTGGTATTATGATGTGATTACTCAATTTTATAACTAATTGGCTAAATAAATTATTACATTGTAATTGAATCATCCAATTAATTAGTGTATTGTTATGTAATCCATTAGCCTATGGTACTGTAATATAATTACAATAATTTGAGTGATAGTTTATTTGGTGAATTTATTTGGATTCAAAACTATATGAACTTCGGAGATCATGAGTTTGATTCCTACTAGGAACAATACCGTTACGACTATTGACTGGGCTCTGACCCAACTTACCCCGTCCGAGTGGAATTGGAGCCCCCAATCCCCTTTAGCAAAGCAAACAAAACATGAATTAGGGTTGATGACAAAATGGTGGTATATTTTGTAAATTTAAGAATAGAAAACAAGACAAATCAAAATTCTAGGATAAAAATGAGAAAACTTGCAAATTTGAAGGATATAATCATAAATAAGTAAAAAAGAGAATCAGATGTGGTACATTTTCATTCCATGGGTAGCCTAAACTGGAGACTCTGTGTTCTCTCCATGGCAAACTCGTCCTTCCTTCTCCACTACTACAATAACCGGAGACTCTCGGCCTCGTCTCGGTCCTTCTTCTTTATACCCACAACTTTGGCTCTCTTAACCTCTCTCTTCATTCTCTTGTACATTTACACTACTTCTAATCTCTTCACCTATCACCACCAACACCATCGCCATATTCACCTAAAGCCTCCACTTGATTCCTCTTCGATCGCTCGTTCGACCCATGGAAGATCGATCCCAATTTCGGTACAAAATGGGTCTATCAATTTATACACGAATTCCCAAAAAGGAGCTCCCTTGGTGGAAGATGGGAGTGATGGAAATGTTGGGAGTCAACGATCTTCAAGGGTTCCGTTTCACTCAACTGGTATGTGAACTTTTGGTATTGGGTATTTTCTGTAGCCGCTCACTTTGCTTGTTCTTGTGATGATTTACTTGTTCTTATGATGAATTATGGCTTGGTCAATGTTGAGTTTTGTGCTAGAGGGTGTTGATGAGTTGTTGAATTTCATTGATACTTTAGGGGCTGACGAGTGTTGAAGTAAATCCCCTAAACATTTACCTGAATATTTAGTTAGAAATTACGGCTGTAGATGCCTTTTCTTGTAAGGAATTGATGCCAAAAGCCCTTAGAAACTTGAGTTTGTTGCTCATAGACGTGATGAATCTTCCATGTTGGGTAGAAATCCTTGAGTGTACCTGAGGGTCTCTAGAGGCGTGCATGGTTATTGATTAGTTGTTGACGAATTATGGCGAATTTTGATTTCTCTTGCAATGGTTATTGATTAGTTGTTGATGATGTTTGATACCTTTACTGGGATTGTGCATTAATGGTTATCCTTGGAGTTGAAACTGTGGTGAGATGTATCAATTTTGAGCCTTTCGCCTGTAAGTATTTTTCATGCTTAGCGAATTCCCTGTATTTTATAGACATATTTTAATCGGGGTTAAAGTTTAGTTGAAATGTACTCGAGGGGATCTTCTGTTGTGCTATAGTTGATATTTTCATACAATTAGTTGTCGTGTAATCTTTAGAAATTCAGCAATATCCTTCTAAAATCTTGATTATCAAATAGGCGGGAAGTGCACCAACTAAGCCATCATCATTATGAGCATCATGAATGAGGATGAGTCTGTGCTGTGTAGAGTTGAAATGTCGAGTACTCTTTGCTTACATGTATTGTCATATTTTTCCACTTTCCTCACAAGCAACACAAGGATGATGTACCCCTTCTGCATATTCAGCAAGCGGACCACTTCTTCATCTTTCACATGAACGTCATATGTTTTTGTGCACAGTATGAAGAATTTAGTAATCCAGTATAGTTAGTTACTTAGTTTGAATGTCCATAGATGTGTCTTTGCTAATGATTTGGAATAAAATGATTAGACATAATCTTATTACTCAACCCGACATATGAGACTACTTTCTTAACCAGATTTTGGCATAGGTTGGGGTATAGTGCAGGTAAAGAAAATTTCAGTCATGTTTAAACTTTAATGTCTTAGCAACAGGTTCTGGAAAATGTTGGTTTTTATGGTTCAGGAGAATTTGTCAGTTACAACGAGGTGTTCCATGACAAAGATATCTTTCTGGAAGACTATAAAGAAATGAATAGGAGCTTTAAGATATATGTTTATCCTCACAGGAGAAATGATAGCTTTGCAAATGCACTCTTGCCGGTGGATTTTGAACCTGGGGGTAATTATGCCAGTGAAAGTTACTTCAAAAAAGTCCTTATGAAAAGTCACTTTATCACAAAGGATCCAGAAAGGGCAGATCTTTTCTTTCGGCGTTTCTCGATTGCAAGGTTGCGGCATGACCCAAGAATTGGAGTAGGAGGCATCCAAGATTTTATAAGAGATTATATCTTCAACATTAGTCAGAAGTACCCTTACTGGAACCGAACTGGGGGAGCTGATCATTTTTATGTTGCTTGTCATTCCATTGGACGGTCAGCCATGGAGAAAGCAGTCATAGTGCGAGATAATTCCATTCAAGTTGTCTGCTCTTCAAGCTATTTCCTCTCTGGGTACATTACTCATAAGGATGCATCTCTGCCTCAAGTTTGGCCTAGACAAGGAGATCCTCCGAACTTTGCGTCATCTAAAAGGTGATTCTAACTTTTTTTATTCACTTTTCCTTCTCTGAACTTTATATTTGATTTCCGGCGTGTAATTGTGTTGGTAGTGTAAAATTGGTGACAAATATGTTCATTGAAATAGTCAGTGACAAAGGTTTAAGTACCTCCCCAGCCCCCAAAAAGCTTAGTTATAAAAAACAGTTTGATTAACACCTAAAACCTAGGAATATTATGTTTAGTAAAAAAAGTTTGATTAAGCTTCTGTGTTCTTTTAAATTTTTATTACTGGTTCTTCACATGAAAGCTGTTCCCGAATCTCTCTTTTGTTTCTCATAGCAATGGTAAATCTCTTATTGCTCTAATTCGGATTTTCTGTATTTGTTGACATTAGGGTTTCAATTGTGATTATTCTCTTCTGCCATGTGTAGTTTCAAAAGGAGAAAACGAGGGGAAGACAATAGTTAAAAACTGCATCTAATTGTGGACGTTGATCTTCGAGAGAAAGGCTAGCAGACTACTTTGAGTGTCAGCTGTCTTCCCTGTGCCGGGAAGTTGAAAACCTGAACTAGAGCATGTATATAGCTACAGACATACCTCAAGTGCTGGCATGACCGGCCTCTCTGTGCCGGGAACTTGAAAACCTGAACTAGAGCATGGTATCCAGTGCCGCGGCATGTTGTGCAAGATAAAATTGAGCGGGAACTTCTCATTTGTTTTCTTTCGGGCTTTCAATTGCAGATACATCACCGGCTTATATGAAATTTAAAATCGCAGAAGCTTTTGCATCTCTTTCTCCCCCCATGGTAAGCTCTAAAATCAACTGATGTTTGTCTTCCTTTTTTTGTTGCATGTCAATCAATTTTGCTTGGTATGAGTGCATGAATTCTGCAACAAATTCTCTGTTTATCTTCCTCTTTCTGTAGTGTTATAAAAAAGTGATCTGCGGGATTTGACAGCTGATTTTTTTGCCAAAAATTTCATTAGTTGGGCATTAGGCTAATATCGACAGTTACAATTTCATATGCGCAGAAACAGGAATGCCTGTCAGCATCATAAGGAAAAAAGTGAACAGTTAATCTTCAAAGAAGAAAATGTAGGTTACCCACATCAATATTCTAGAATTAATCATATTGATATTACACGGTTGGTTAACAGTGATTTACCTCTGATGGCAGTGGAATATGCATGCATGGAAGTATAATTTAAGAATGAAGTTCCTTCTCTTGCGAACTCATATACCCAGCCAAGTTATTCCTTGCAAACATATCTGAATGCATAGATACGCATCTTGAACTAGAAGGGAGCAAAATCTGGGACAAGAAGGTCTCCAACACTTCGAGTTGATCCAACAAACTCAGATGGGCATGAAGAACTAGAAGTTACAGTATTGTGATAGTTGACTGGTTTCCCACTACCGGAGATTCCAATGGATTCAATATGTGGTGATGGAACCAAAACCTTTAAATTCAATATATGGTTTCCCACTACTGTCAACAGCTCCAAAACATCTTTTCATGCCTTTCCTCTCTTCATCGTTCAATAAGCTTTCTCTCTCCACAGGCTTCCTGGGGAGCTTTTCTCTCATTAGTCTCTCTTGCTTTGCCATGTCAAATTCTGGGTATACAATTTGACAGGGTAAAGCAAGAGAGACTAATGAGAGAAAAGCCCTCAAGAGACCTATAGATAGTGAAAGCTTATTGAATGATGAAGAGAGAGAGGCGTGTAAAGATGTTTTAACGTTATTGACAGTGTGGAAAATGTTCTGCAATTCGAAAAAAATAAGAGTTTGAAATCTGATATGGCTGAACCTGATTTGCCTCAAGAATTCAGGCAGCGAATAATGGAGTTGGAAGGCATTGATATAGTGTTGGTACTTCAAAAGGAGCTCTTCAAGGCTGACGTAAGCAAGGATCAAACTCGTTTCTCAATTTCAAAGAACCAAGTCAAGAATATGTTTCTCATAACAGATCAAGAGATGAGAATACATAAACATGATGCCAAGAAATGGATGACTATAGAAGTACTACTGATCGAACCAGATCTTCAAGAGAGTAGGCTGAATCTCAAAATATGGGATATGAAGAAGGTATCAGGAAGCAGCAACTCACCTTATGTCCTAGTAGGCGGCTGGTATCCAATTGCAAAGAGAAATGACTTGAAGGTAAATGATCTTGTTCAATTATGGGCATTTTGAAGAGGCTCAGAACTCTGTTTTGCTCTTGTGGTTGTGCAAAGAGCACAAGTTGAAGATGGAAACAACAGCAGCAATGCAGATGGTGCAAGCACAAGTTAGAAGACCACTAGAATTATCTGAATGATTTTCAGTGTGTAGTTTCATTAGAATTATCCGTTTGAATGTAAATTAATATAATCTGAGTTAACCGAGTCAAAGAGAGGCCTTGAAAATTATTTCTTGTCTCTGTATTATGAGGCGTGCATTTAGATGACTGACATATCATGCAGTTTTTTATTTGAGATTAATATATAAGAGGATTGCAGTTACTCAAATGGACTATATTCTTGTCTTCGTTCATGCATACATGTCATAGATTATTAATATATATCTGTATGACTCTATGCATCTGCAACTATATGTTCTCATGATGTATACATTTCCCTCTTGGGATAAAGTGATTATGCTGGTCGTGTTATTTAATTATGTTCATGCAGGGATTAGTATCCAGGTAACTCATGAAAATAGATGAGCTTTCCAAGTAAGAAATTTTTAGAGATATGCAGGTTTTTCTGAATGCATGTTCTGCAAAAGAGGAAGCGTTCGTGAGTTCACATCTATTATGATCAGTCAGCAACTCGGCATTTGAGTTAGATTTGCAATTTGTATTTGTGGCTTTATTTGGAGTTAAGTTTTGCTGTTTTTGCCAATCATAGCTTAGGGAAAAACTCGTCTTTTTGCCCTAATCATTGATTATCAAGCATATTAATTTTGGTTGATGAAGTTCCACTGTTCTAGCATTTCTTGAGTCAATCTTAAGCAAGGTTAATGGGTACTTCATAATATTGAAGAAGAAGAGAAAGAAGGCGCACTGGGAAGTCACAATGAGAAGCTGGCACTTGCTTTTGGGCTTCTTTATACTTCTCCAGGGATGTGAGAAACAGTGAGCGACTACGATTTCTCGGGAGACTCTGAGAGAGCATCTGACTGACTATGATTCTACAATTAATCTATGAACGTGAGAGACGCTAAGGTGGGGAGAGTCTGAGTGAGAGGCAAATGAGAGTAGGGCGGAGCTAGAATATGACGTTGGAGGGACTAATATTAAAAACATATATTTTTAAGCCGGGCGAGAAAACTTGGCGGGGTAGAAAATTTTTTTAGGTTTATTTATTACATTGCACCTCTTATTTTATTCTAGAAGACTAACACTCTGAAAGTATGAATAAAGTGATATTGTGTTTGGTTTGCAGGTCGGATCATGAAGAAGAAGATCAGAAAGAAGATGAGGAAGAAGAAAGGATTCGGAGAGATGGAGAAGAAAATTATGAGATATGAGAAAGCCCAAAGAGAACTAGGGCAAAAACCAACGAGCCCACATCAAGAAGTTCTATAGAAGGGAGTCGTTATTTACACATGAACTTGGACTCTGTACACACACTTGTTTAATACACCCAATTTTTTTTCTCAATACACACATTCAATTTCCCAAATTACCTTTACTACATATTAATTACAATTACATAACCTCATTCACATTTTAGAAAGATTAGCAGTTCCGAAAAAATTCAAACTGGACATGTTTTGAGTATAAAATAATTGATCATCAAATCAAACACACAACAGAATTTGGGTTAGTCTCATCTCTATTATTGTTTTTGATAAAAGACGCAGACTTTTATTAGAAAGGAAAGTGAACAGATTAAGGAGAAGGACGAACGCAGCTAGGCTACATATCTAACCAGGAAACAAGCATTATAGGCATGTCAACAACCTTTTTATCCAAGGAATCAACCACATTGTTTGCCTCTCTCAAAACATGCTGAAAGGAGACAGGTAACGTGATTTTGCAGATTGAAGATGGCATGTAAATTGATACGAATATCCCACATTGCTTAGATATGGGAGTTGTGATCTATTTATAAAGAGGGCAAATACCTTCTTTAATCAGCAAACAAGTTTTCTAGGTAGTGGCCTATTGGGCTTGTTGGTTACAACCAGCCCATATGTGGGTAGTGGTTGGGCTTGTGTGGTTGTTTAAGGAATGTATGGGCCTGTTGGGTGTGTGTATGGACGCGCACTTGGCCTGGTTCGTTTTCTAGGTAGTGACCTATTGAGTTTGTTGGTTACAACCAGCCCATATGTGGGTAGTGGTTGGGCTTGTGTGATTGGTTAAGGAATGTATGAACCTGTTGGGTGTGTGTATGGGAGCGCACTTGGCCTGGTTCTTATCATAAATCCTGGTCTAATCTTCAAGGGATAAAAAGACTTCTTTGAGATCCAGGTGATGGCGCACTTGGCCTGGTTCGTTTTCTAGGTAGTGACCTATTGAGCTTGTTGGTTACAACCAGCCCATATGTGGGTAGTGGTTGGGCTTGAGTGATTGGTTAAGGAATGTATGAACCTGTTGGGTGTGTGTATGGGAGTGCACTTGGCCTGGTTCTTATCATAAATCCTGGTCTAATCGTCAAGGGATAAAAAGACTTCTTTGAGATCCAGGTGATGGCGTTTAAAGAGTCCGACTCCACTAGGAAACTACAAGCTTCATTTGAGTTGAAATCGACACAGAGTTGGAGAGCTATTGGTATTGCCTGAATTTCAGCAGCGGTAGAGTCAGCGCAGCCGATGCACACCTCCAATGCCAACGTTACTGCCAATTGAAAACAATATGCCAGCGTTACTGCCAATTGAAAACAAAATTAGGGAGATGGGTTTAATATACAGGACAAGCTTGTTTGCTTGGTCAATTTGGCAACCATATATAGCATGTTTCGTCCCTATCTCTCTTTCTTCTTGCTGCCATGAATTTATAGAGTTTTTGGAAGTAGCAAAAAGTTAATAGGTTTTAAGGTAATCCCATATAAAATAAATTGGTAAACTTAATTTTTTAAAAAAAAATTGTGTATAAAGAGTCCAAATTCGAGTGTAAATAACCGCTCCCTTTATAGAATCTAAAACATTGACACAAAGTTGAGAGGGGTAGCTGCGCACCATGGAGGGAAACAGAGAAAAAGCTACAATATTATCATATGCTTAAGTGTATTTTTTTTTAGGAAAATCTGCACCAAGCTACAGCCCAGTGCAGTCCCCCTCCCTCCGCCCCTGAATGAGAGAATGAGAATCAAATACATTTTGACTTGTTTACGTGTTGGGTTTATCCCAAAATCCTTGTCAATTTCAAGCTATGTCGTTCATTCCAAATTTTCTTGTATTTGTTTCTTGTCAAGTTTCAATGTCAACCATCGTTGTGTAAATTGTTCTTGGTGTCTATCTATTTTTCTTCATTCCAATCTCAACAAAGCGCACTTCAATGGAGTTGAGGAACCTAGAACTATTGAGGTCCCAAGATAGTTCGTTCAATTGTCTAGATAGAAGTCTTATTTACATTCGGTGCATTTCAGTTCATTAGTGTAGGAAACTATAATACTTGGCACACCTGCAAATTATCATCACCTTGGGCCACTTTTTGGTGACAACAGAATCAGATGAGGTACATTCCACGAGTATCCTAAACTGGAGAGACACTGTATCCTCTCCATGGCAAACTCGTCCTTCCTTCTCCACCACTACGAAATGGGTCTGTCAATTTCTACACGAATTCCCAAAAAGGAGCTCCCTTGGTGGAAGATGGGGGTGATGGAAATGTTGGGAGTCAACGGTCTTCAAGGGTTCCATTTCGCTCAACTAGTATGTGAATTTTTGGTATTGGGTATTTTGTGTCGCCGCTCACAGCACTCTACCTTTTCTTATGATGAAGGATGGCTTGTGAATGTTGAGTTTTGTGCTTGAGGATGTCGATGAGTTGTTGAATTTCATTGATACTTTAGAGGACTGATGATTGTTAAAGGAAATCGTGTAAACGTTTACCTGAATATTTAGATGAAAATTACGGCTACAGATGCTTCTTCTTGTAAGGAATTGAGGCCAAAAGTCCTTAGAAACTTGAGTTTGTTGCTCATAGACATGTGATGAATCTTCCATGTTGGGTAGGAATCCTTGAGTGTACCTAAGGGTCTCTAGAGGCTTGCATGGTAATTGAATTCTCCTATATGGTTATTGATTAGTTGTTGAAGGTGTTTGATACTTTTACTGAGATTGTCGATTGTACCCGAATAACACCAGGTAACACTAAGATAAACCCGAATAACACTGTCCTGGGCTAAACCCGAAAATCACAAGAGTATTGGTATTGCTATGAATATACACATTATATACCAAAACTTTTCTTTCATTTTCATTTTCAAACAGAATGAAAAAGAAGGAAAAAAAACATAGCTTAGCACCTGCTGAAGTTGCCTCAACAAATGGATCATTCGATATACCAGTTGGTGCTTAACTTGTTGCCAATTCTTTACCAGCAGCACATAATATTGATCTAAACCAAAATTTTTCCGGCAAAGACAAGAAACATAAAACATCAAATGAAACAAGCATGGAGAAATTGTAGCGTTTCACAAGAGCAAGATCATCAGCAATCAAAACATTTTGAAAGTCTATCTCAGGAAAAACTGTAACTAGTTTGTACAAACATTGACTGTTGGACCCTAGAAGTTCTCCATCAGATCTGTAGACATTTGGGATCCGTTATTAACGTACATAGCTAAGTATTACCAACCCAGCGGGTTGAAATAAACGAGACAGAACATGTAATACACAATGCTTGTCAGCAGTATGCTCCAACAATTTCGATTTTTACCCAGCCAAGCCAAAAGTCCTGCATGGAAAAATGATGGGAATTATGAGTGGTTTATTTCCATTAAGTGCAAAAGACAGACAGATACAGATGTTTCTTCAATATGGGTTCAAAAAACGCTGAAAAGTGACTCAGGAAATGCTAGAACAGTACAACTTCATCAACCAAAAGTTAGTATTTGACTTGCCCTAATCAATGATTGGCAAAAACAACGAAAAGAATGTCACTCTGGTCATCTAGGAATGATCTAGGCCACATGAATTAACATAGTTAGTCTAGTCTTGAGGCCAAAAACCCAAAAAAAGAAACATTGTTATGCCAAGTATTTGCTTGATATAAATGCAGTATAGCATGTCTTGACATAATCCTAAGCTTAACTCCAAAAAAGCAACAAGTACAAATTGCAAATCTAACTCAAATGCTGAGTTGCTGACCGATCATAAAATATATGAGCTCAGAAAAACTTCCCCTTTTTCAGAACACGCTTTCAGGAAAACCTAGATATCTCTACAAATTTCATACTTGAAAGGCCTATCTGTGTTCGTGTGTTACCTGGATACTAATACCCGCATTAGCATATTAAATAGCATGACCAGCAGAGTCCCTTGCACCACCTGCATTGCTGTTGGTGTTTCCGTCTTCAACTCGTGCTCTTTGCACAACCACAAGAGCAAAACAGAGTTCTGCGCATCTTCGGAATGACCATAATTGAACAAGATCATTTACCTTCAAGTGATTTCTCTCTGCAATTGGGTACCAGCCGCCTACTAGGACATAAGATGAGTTGGTCCTTCCTGATACCTTCTTCATATCCCATATTTTAAATTTGAGTGTGCTCTCTTGAAGATCTGGTTGAATCATTAGTACTTCTATAGCCATCAATTTCTTGCCATCACGTGTGTGAATTCTGCTCACTTCAACCTCTGTAAGAAACTCATTCTTGACTTGGTTCTGCGGAATTGAGAAACGAGTTTGAATCTCGTTTACGTCAGCCTTGAAGAGCTTCTTTTGAAGTACCAACACTATATCAGTGCCTCCCAACTCCATTATTCGCTGCCTAAATTCTTGAGGCAAATCAGGTTCAACTGTATCAGATTTCAAACTCTTATTTGTCTTGAATTTCATAACATCTTCTACACTGTCAACAGCTTCAAAACTTGTTTTCATGCCTTTCTTCTCTTCATCAATCAATAAGCTTTCATTGTCAACAACTTCAAAACTCGTTTTCATGCCTTTCTTCTCTTCATCAATCGATAAGCTTTCACTGTCAATAGCTTCAAAACTTGTTTTCATGCCTTTCTTCTCTTCATCAATCGATAAGCTTTCACTGCCAATAGCTTCAAAACTTGTTTTCATGCCTTTCTTCTCTTCATCGATCAATAAGCTTTCACTGTCTATAGGCCTCTTGAGGAGCTTTTTTCTCATTGGTCTCTCATGCTTTGCCTTGTCAAATTCTGGGTACGCACTTTCCTTCCTCGAGGACTTTTCCCCAACTAGACACTCTTTCATGAGCGTATTAGGTGTTGGATCAAACCCTAAGCTCATCTTCTGCTTCTTGAAGTTCAAAACATGTTCTTCCCTTTCAACAGCTTTGAAGCTCATCTTCATGGTATTCCTCTCATCTTCATCCACCACAACCGACCTCTTGAGGAGTTTCTCCTTCTCCAGTCCCTTCTCTCTCTCAAATTTCTCAGTTGCAACTTCTGCAACCTCTAACAAGACGTTAAAGGAACTCTGGTCTTCCTTCACCTCTCTCCCGTCAAAATCCTCCAGACTCAACATCTTCAACCTTAAAATTTTCCTTTTTCACGGCAGTCAATCAACCAAGAAAGAACGGTTCTTATTTTTCTCAAGGATATCTGAACGTAAGAAGTTTTATTCACACGAGATAAAGCCGATCTGGTACGTGTCGTGTATTTGCTGTGTAATCAGAATCATAACGTATGCATTACGTCATTTGGTTCATATTTAATATCGATCGGTCATGGTAATGGGGTAATGAAACAAATGTATTAGAAAATTGTAATATAGTTAGAATGGATTCGGGGGAGGTTCAGTGATAAAAAATTTACTTGCAATTGAAGTAATCAAAATCTTCCCCAATTGCATTCGAAAGATTTATTGACTTGTGTAAATCAATTAAATTTAATTATCTTATTCAATCAACTAATACAGTGGTGGTATTATAATGTAATAAACTAATATTATAATTTATTAACTTGTGTGTAATTATGATAACGAAACAAATGTATTAGAATAGTTAGAATGGATCCGGGGGAGGTTGATAGGTGTGATAATACCTATTGTTTTTGGTAGGAATCTCCCCCTCTTAAGCTTCATTTAAATAAATAATGAGTGTATTTATGTTTTGATTTGTATTTTTTGATAGGTTGATTGCGGTTTGGATGAAAAGTGATGAAAAAAAGGGCTGAACTGAAGAAAATGTCCACCGACCTTCGTGTGTTCAAATACTTATAACTTTTTGTCACGTTATCGGAATCAAGCGAAATAAAAGGCATTGGAAACTAGACATCTCAAGCTTTCCGTAGACGCTAAAATCGTGCAAATCGGACGTCGTATGGAGATTTTGGAATCATTCCACGCCTAGGCGCAATATTTGTGCACGCCCAGTATCACTTGTGCACGCCCAGTCCAGCGAGTTGGGGCGTGAATTTGAAGTTGTGCACGCCTAGGATTGCGCCTAGGCGTGCGCCTAGGCGTGCGCCTAGGCGTGGTGCGCCTAGGCGTGAATACAACGCGCCTAGGCGCACAAGACAGTTTTTTGGGATGTTTTAATTCGCGAACTTGCCGAGCCGCACGACACTTTTGAACCTAGAACTGATTTTCTGGGGAGCGAAACCAGAGGGGGAAGGCGATTCTTGGAGCTAGGAGGAGAGATTCTTCAGCTCAACTTGGATCTACTCAACTAATTGGGTTTATTCATGATTTTCTCATCTCTCCTTTTGTGTTTTTCTCTCATTATGTGTAACTAAATCTCTTGTGCCAAGGCTAGGATGAAGCCTTGGGTTTGATGACTTTGTTTATGACTTGATTTACATATATATGAGTTGATTTGGGTATAAATCTTGTGTTTCTATGTTTGATTGCAATTTCTTCATGCTTGTGGTGTTTGGCCAACACTTTAGGTTTTTGGATGAAATTGTTTGGAGAATTTGCTTAGACAATAATATGTCAAGTAGATTATGCTTCTTGAAACACTTGATTATGAATGTGTCTCCCTTTAATTAGGTGACAATTTGTATGAATTCTAATCTCCATAGAACTCCATGAATTCCTATGCATGTTTAGACCAATAAGATGGCTAGAATGTATTTAGGAATATCCGACCTAGACCAATAAGATGGCTAGTAATCGATTTTAGGGAGACTTGGCTTAAGTGCGCTAAAACCGACTTAGGTACGGATTCGTTATGCCCGAATTAGCAAATATGTGTGTGAATTTGTGTCATTGCAAGTCATTTCCCAAGGGGGATTCCAAAGCCTTGGTGTTCATCTCATATTTGTTAAATCATCTCATTTGCATTAGTTGCATCCTAATTCTAAGAAAATACCAAAAACACTTTGCTCTTTGCTTGTTTTAGTTGAATTACCAAACCAAACAATCTTGAGTTGAATTTTACTTTTGATTGCATTGTCCATATATACATACAAATATACATTTGGATTAAACATAACACCGTCCCTGTGGATTCGACCCTTGCTTATCATTGTGCTGTAGTCGCCGACTAGTACACTTGCTAGTAAGGTTAATTTAGACCCAACAAGTTTACGGCGCCGTTGCCGGGGACGGTTGCTTATATTTGATCCATTCTTGTTTATATACATAGATACTTACATACTTAGTTTAGCTCTTTCTTACTTGATAATTAGTGATCCTTATACTTTTCTTTCTTGTTTGTAGTTCATGCAAGGAAGGCGTTCTCAAGATACAGAAATTCTTCCTGTTGATCTAGACTTGGAACGTGCACGAAGGAACAAGAGAGACAAGGATTTTCTTGAGGAGAAATCTTCCACTCGTTCTATCTCTCCTCCTATATCCAGCTCTAGTTCATCTAGTGACAACATTTTGGGAGAACATTCTGAACAGGAGAGCATGGCTGAAAATCGTGAGGAAGTTGGCAACAATGCCAACAATGCAAATGCTCCTGTTACCATCATGGACTACTCTATGCCACAATTCTCTACTAGACAATCTTGCATCGTATTACCAATCATTCCGCCAAATCTATCTTATGAGCTTAAATGTCATGTGATTAACATGCTCCCATCATTCTCAGGAGCGGAAAATCAAGATGCTAATGATCACATTGATAATTTTCTGGAGATTTGTGGCACTCAAAAAATTCAAGGCATATCTGAAGAGTTCATACGGTTGAAGCTATTTCCTTTTTCTCTTAAGGAAAGTGCTAAGATCTGGTTCAAGACTCTGCCACCAAATTCTATCACTTCTTGGGATCAACTTTCTGCTAAGTTTATTCAGAAGTTCTATACTCAGTCAAGGACACAGAGGCTCAGGGATCAGATTTTCCATTTCAGGCAGAACAAGGGAGAACCACTTTTTAAGGCTTGGGAGCGATATAAAACTTTATTGATTGGTTGCCCACATCATCAATTCTTGCCATGGCAGATTATATCATACTTTTACCAACATCTGGCTGATGAATGCCGCCATAGGTTAGATGCAGCTGCTGGAGGAAATATTATGGCTAAGGAACCTACTGAAGCCAATGAAATTATTGAGACTGTGGTAGCAAATTCCTCACAATGGGATAATCGTGATCTTGATGCTCCTAGACACATGGTTTATGAGGCTAGTGCTTCAAATTCAGAGATGGCATCTGTGGCTAGGAAATTGGATGCGGTAGTAACTTTGCTGAGCAGAAATTTGGAGCCTTGTGGCATTTGTGGAGGCACCGATCATCCTACTCATGTATGTTCTAGAAGTGGGACATTTCCTGAAGCTGAAGTTAATGCAGTTCAACCTTTTCATAGGCAGCAGAATGATCCATTTTCTCACACATATAACCCAGGATGGAAGAATCACCCAAATTTCTCCTATGCTTCATCCCAGAATTTCAATCAAGGGCCCAGACCTTGGCAAGCTCCACGACAAGGACCACCTTCTCAAGATGCAAAGAAGTCTGCTATGGAGGACCTTATCACCCAACTTGCTCAATCACAAGTCACAATGCAGCATTCCCAAGCAGAGATGAGCAATTCAATGTCTCAGTTGCAACAAACTGTTTCCAGTAATACTCAGTCCATCGCAAAGCTTGAAATGCAAGTAGGACAACTTGCAAATGCCTTGAGTGAAAGACAGCCAGGAAAGCTGCCGAGTCAACCTGAGGTAAATCCTAAACAGTATGAGGATGCTAATGCTATTACTGTTTTGCGAAGTGGGAAAAATGTGGATAACAAGATTGAGTATAAAAAGCTTGAAGGTGAGAATCATGATGAGCCTATAGTGGTGGAGCCAAGTGTTTTCAAAATACCTCATGTTGAGAAAGAAAAGCCGGAAGAAGAAGAGTATATTCCAAAAGTGCCTTTTCCATCTCGTCTTGCACCGGCTAAGAAAAGCAAGTATAATCGGGATATTTTTGAAGTTTTGAAGAAAGTGGAGATTAATATTCCACTCATTGAGGCAATTAAGTCTATTCCCGCATATGCAAAATTTTTGAAGGAGTTGTGCACTAATAAAAGGAAGATAGGTGATCATGAAGAAGTATTTCTCTCCGAAGAAACGAGTGCTATTTTACAAAAGAAGCTCCCGCCCAAATTAAAAGATCCGGGTAGCTTTACCATTCCTTGTATTATTGGAGAGAAAGAAATTGAAAAGGCCTTGATGGATCTTGGTGCAAGTGTAAATATCATGCCTTATTCTGTTTACACTACTTTGAAGATAGGTGAGTTGAAACCAACTTCAGTCACTCTCCAACTAGCTGATCGCTCTTTAGTGCATCCTTTTGGGTTAGTTGAAGATGTTTTAGTAAAGGTGGGTGAGTTTGTTATTCCGGTGGATTTTCTGGTGCTTGATATGGAGGGTGAACCTAATCCGACAAGAGATGTACCACTCATTCTAGGCCGCGGTTTTATGGCTACCACAAAGACCATTATAGATGTGGAAAAAGGCATGCTCACAATGACAGTCTTTGACAAGACCATTGAGTTCAAAATTTTTAAGGCTATGAAGAGTCCGGATGTCATTAGAGAATGCCTTCATGTTGATATGGTAGGCCATGAGAGAGTGAATTTATTGACAAAAACGGCTTCAAGTGATGAGGGTGTTGAATATGTGGATGGTGATAGCAATGAAGGCAAAAAGACCCCATCATCGCCAATATCCAACGAGCTCGTGGCTACTTCCCTTGTTACTAGCAAGCTATCTCCAACTTTGAAAGGCGTGCGGACAAGAGCAAGGAAGTTGAAAAAGGCACGATCCAAAACAATGTTGAGAGGTAAAGCGAGTGCTCCTTTTGAGACATTGAAATTGTCTATCCATGGTACTTTCACGATAGCGAATTCTAAGATAGAAAAAGGGTGGAAATTTGTGGCTCGCCGACTTGAATTCTGTGGGCCAAATGTTTCGGGGATTTTGAATGGAAAGTATCCTGTGCACCATCCTTCTTGATTTGTTTCACAAGAATTGTTGTGAAGGTGTTGAGGCTTGTGGTGATTTCTCAAATCAGGTTGTCTCTCTCCTTATCTAAAACAAGTGTTGTGTTTAAGCTTTCTCCCTCCCTTTATTTATTTGCATTGATGACCATGCATGTTCTTAAAGTTTGGGGTGAGAGTTTGCTTAAATTGTTAAGTGTTGATGCATACATGGTTGATTTTGTAGGTACAACTACGTCTGGCTGAAGACATTAAACTTAGCGCTATTTGGGAGGCAACCCAATGCAGTATATCCTTTTGTGTATTTTTATTGGCAAAATTTTGTGTGGATGTTAGTTTGCATGTGCTGGAATCTGGCTGCAGGAAAATTGAAATTTCTGGGCAATATGTTATAGCCAGACCACGCCTAGGCGCAGCTTATCCACGCTACGCCTAGGCGCAGCTTATCCATGCCTAGGCGTATACCACGCCTAGGCGCAGCTTATCCACGCCTAGGCGTGTATATATATAAAAAATAAAAAAAAATAAAAAATAAAATAAAAAAACCAAATCTTGATTATATACCACACAAACTGTACACTCACTCACATACCCACGCCGAGCTCTCTCTTTACCGCATGCCTAGGCGCACCTCTCCAATCCTCGCCTAAGCGACAGTCTAAGCGCATCAGGTATGTAATAGTTTCTTCCACATCTGGTCTTTTGTGATCTTTGAGTTCTAAGCTTGCTCTATTCCAAGCAAGAATTGAAGTGAGAGAATTGCCAAGTTTGGCAATGGCATCTCCTAATTTTTGGAGTTTAGGGCTAAAGTAAGGGATATCTTGGTTGATTCTCTCATTCTGAGTCATGTAGGACGTATGGGCTGCCTGATCTGCTGTTTTTGTATACAAATTGTGGGATTTGGAGCTTGAAGCTCGGGTTGCCATGGCAACCCGTGCGTGTTGAGGAAGAAGGGACCACGCCTAGGCGCTGTTCCTTCACGCCTAGGCGTGACTTCGCCTAGGCGCTGTTCCCTCACGCCTAGGCGTGAATTCGCCTAGGCGCGGTTACCTCACGCCTAGGCGTGACTTCGCCTTTCATTATTCCATCGTTTTCATCTTTCTGTGCAGTAATGTGTTTATGATTATCCCTGCGATTCTTAATTGTTGTACATTGCTTTTGCAGGAATTATGCCGCGACAAAAGATATTGGCAACCATGCGCAAGAAGCGCACTTCTCAGTCTACAACACCTCAGCCACCTCATGCAGCAGAGGGGTCTACTTCTGGAGCTGCCACTGATTACTTTGACATTGCTACTCTTGTGCCGGAGATATATTTATCAGCTGATCTGTTGAACAAGGTTGGGGTAAGAAGTGAGCCTTTCGGCCGGCTCTGCCACTTTTGTTCTTTCATTGCTTCCCCGGATGTTTCTGCTGCTGATGTTCCGGTCTATCCAAACCTGGTGCGTGCATTCTATCGCACCGTGGAAGCAACAGGGACTGGCCTCTACCAAGCTATATTGCCTTCCGGGATGATTACTTTTTCTGCTGCTGATGTTAGTGCCAGTATTGGACATCCTACTTCCCAGCCTCCTGATAGTGGTTTCCAGCCACCTATTCCTTCTGCCCAGCTGGAAAATCATGAGTGGATTGTCCAACATTTTACTGGTCGGCGGGGAAAATTTGTTCGGAAATCTGCTCTTCCGCAGGTTATGTATCTTGTGGACCGGCTAGTGCATGGTAACTTATGGCCAACTGGGCACCAGAGTGAGAGGAGGGAGGAGGCATTGGAGATTCTTTATTGTATCTGGACTGGTACTTGGTTTGATCTTGGCCACTATTATATTCAGTCCTTTTTGGCTATCCGTAGGAGCGTGGAGGACACCAAAGTCAAGGTGAAGAGGCTCTTTCTGCCGCGGATCATCACTCGCTTGCTGACATATCTCCAGGTGCTACCTCTGACTCTGCAGTCTGTCTCTCTTCCCATGGAGGCGTATGATTTGAGCAACTGGCGTATTAGTATAGCTCGTATTCGCTCTGCCCCTGCTGGGAGAGCTCGATATGCTCCGGGTGTGCAGCAGTTTGCGGAGGAGGACGAGGATGACGAGGAGGAGGATACCGCTCCGAGTGATGCCGATGCTGCTGATCATGATACTCGGATCAAGGAGATGAGCGACCAGCTGACTCGTCTTGAGCACACTTTCCAGTCTCATGCTGAGTATGTAAAGCAGCAGTTCCAGACTCAGGGTCAGCAGATTACTGATGTCCTATCCATGCTCCAGGAGATGCGGCGCGACAAAAATCTCACTTATGTTCGCCGCAAGATCTCTGGTGGACCCACTCAGTAGTTTCCTCTGCAGGTTGTATTGTTCTACGCTTGTCATCCATTTTATTTTGTCCCGATTATTCCTCTCTTATGCTTTGAGGACAAAGCTTGTTCTAACAGTGGGGTGGTTGGGTAGTCTTATTTTATGCTGCTGTTATTAAGGTCAAGTACTATGGATGATGCCCTCTTATTTTCTGTTAATCTGTGCGTGGATAGACTCCCTTATGTTTCATATTTAAGTTGCGAACCCATCTTGTCCCCTTATATGCTTGAGGAATCATTGATGCCTACTTGATTATTTACGAAATTGATTCACTTGCATTGAAATGTAGTGGGGTATGACTTGGTTGGATATATGTGTTGAATGTGGATTTTCTCTTAGATGAGCTAGAACATCATGTCAGTAATATCATTGGCACTAGTTATTTGTATACAAGTAAAAAAAAAAAAAAAAAAAAAAAAAAAAAAAAAAAAAAAAAAAAACTTGAAAATGATGAAAATCATGTTCCGCTCATGTGTTTTTGCTGAGTAACCGGGGCTCTTGTCTAACCAACTTGAGTTTCGCGTAAAAAGGTGAGGCAGTCATGATGAACATACTAGGCCTGCTTAACTTCGAAACCTTGTCAACTCGAGAAATTGATCCGAGGGGTGCTTTGTCACCTAATGCCCTAAACCTACTGGTTGGGAGTCATTGGTTGAGAACTCGCTACATGGGTTGACTAGAAAGTTTAATGGAGTGAGCATTGCACGGTTCTAGATAAAAAAAAAAAAAGAGAAAACCTTTAGACAGAGTAGTATGTATATAAATAAATGTGCCTTGGTATCATTGTTTGGTTGTTCTTGGGATTCTTGGAATGTGACTATGTTTAGCATGTATAAACTCTTGGAAGCCACATTTTTATGCATTTCCTCTTAGCACTGCATGCCATCTAAAAAAAAAAAAATATATTTAATTGAGTAGGCTGAAAATTTTCCATGAGTATATCATGCGGATGAAGTGTGGGGTGTTTGATATCTTGAGACTGAAACGTTTGTGGGTGTCGTTCTTGTAAGCCCTCAGGAGACACAACTCCTCCACTAGGGACACCTAGGGGTTTAAAGGCTTGTTGCATATGCTAAATGCAACCGCGATTCCTGCGTTAGTGAGTTAAGATGTTAGTGGTACATGTACTTAATCTAGTTTTACTTGAGGACAAGTAAGGTTTAAGTGTGGGGTGTTTGATAGGTGTGATAATACCTATTGTTTTTGGTAGGAATCTCCCCCTCTTAAGCTTCATTTAAATAAATAATGAGTGTATTTATGTTTTGATTTGTATTTTTTGATAGGTTGATTGCGGTTTGGATGAAAAGTGATGAAAAAAAGGGCTGAACTGAAGAAAATGTCCACCGACCTTTGTGTGTTCAAATACTTATAACTTTTTGTCACGTTATCGGAATCAAGCGAAATAAAAGGCATTGGAAATTAGACATCTCAAGCTTTCCGTAGACGCTAAAATCGTGCAAATCGGACGTCGTATGGAGATTTTGGAATCATTCCACGCCTAGGCGCAATATTTGTGCACGCCCAGTATCACTTGTGCACGCCCAGTCCAGCGAGTTGGGGCGTGAATTTGAAGTTGTGCACGCCTAGGATTGCGCCTAGGCGTGGGCCTAGGCGTGCGCCTAGGCGTGGTGCGCCTAGGCGTGAATACAACGCGCCTAGGCGCACAAGACAGTTTTTTGGGATGTTTTAATTCGCGAACTTGCCGAGCCGCACGACACTTTTGAACCTAGAACTGATTTTCTGGGGAGCGAAACCAGAGGGGGAAGGCGATTCTTGGAGCTAGGAGGAGAGATTCTTCAGCTCAACTTGGATCTACTCAACTAATTGGGTTTATTCATGATTTTCTCATCTCTCCTTTTGTGTTTTTCTCTCATTATGTGTAACTAAATCTCTTGTGCCAAGGCTAGGATGAAGCCTTGGGTTTGATGACTTTGTTTATGACTTGATTTACATATATATGAGTTGATTTGGGTATAAATCTTGTGTTTCTATGTTTGATTGCAATTTCTTCATGCTTGTGGTGTTTGGCCAACACTTTAGGTTTTTGGATGAAATTGTTTGGAGAATTTGCTTAGACAATAATATGTCAAGTAGATTATGCTTCTTGAAACACTTGATTATGAATGTGTCTCCCTTTAATTAGGTGACAATTTGTATGAATTCTAATCTCCATAGAACTCCATGAATTCCTATGCATGTTTAGACCAATAAGATGGCTAGAATGTATTTAGGAATATCCGACCTAGACCAATAAGATGGCTAGTAATCGATTTTAGGGAGACTTGGCTTAAGTGCGCTAAAACCGACTTAGGTACGGATTCGTTATGCCCGAATTAGCAAATATGTGTGTGAATTTGTGTCATTGCAAGTCATTTCCCAAGGGGGATTCCAAAGCCTTGGTGTTCATCTCATATTTGTTAAATCATCTCATTTGCATTAGTTGCATCCTAATTCTAAGAAAATACCAAAAACACTTTGCTCTTTGCTTGTTTTAGTTGAATTACCAAACCAAACAATCTTGAGTTGAATTTTACTTTTGATTGCATTGTCCATATATACATACAAATATACATTTGGATTAAACATAACACCGTCCCTGTGGATTCGACCCTTGCTTATCATTGTGCTGTAGTCGCCGACTAGTACACTTGCTAGTAAGGTTAATTTAGACCCAACAGAGGTCTAGTGTTGAAGTAATCAAACTCATCCCCAACTACGGTTCATAAGAGTTATTGACTTGTGTAAATCAATCTTATCTTATTTAATAAACTAATATAGTGGGGCTATTATAACGTAATAAATTAATATTATAATTTATTGACTTGTGTAATTATAATAACGAAACAAATGTATTAGAAAATTGTAATATAGTTAGAGCATCCACAGTGAGTAGTGTTTAGAGTGCTCCAAACAACACTTTATGGTAAAATGTAGTGTTAGTTGTTCACAATGAGTAACATTTGACACTACAAGACATGTAGAAATTGAACTCACACTTCATGTTTGGTGTATGTCTAAATGGATGAATAGTGATAAACACAATCAATCAAATAATGCCACATGTTGAAAAGGAAGAGAGAGATGATGGAAAGTAAGAGAGAGATGATGGAAAGGAAGAGAGACAAGAGGAAGAAAATGAATATGGAGTGTTGCCTCAAGTGTGTTCATTGTGGGTGTATTAGAATATAGCACTTGTTAAATTGATAGTTGCACAAAAATTAAGGTATTTGGAGTATGAGCACAAGTATGGCTGCTCCTAGAATGGTCTTGTGGGAGCCAATGGAGACTCTAAGCCATCAGATTAATCTGATGGTTTCAAAAAACTCATTTTTTATCCGAAATTGCAATTAAAAAAATTTAACTTTTATCTTCTTTCTTTATCTTGTTCCTCTCCTCATTCAAAAGTCAAAATCCACCGCCTCCTTCTCACAAGTTTTAGGGCTTGTCCGTTTGGAGGGTTGGAGGTGTTAGGTTGGGAGGGGTTGAAAAGTGTTGGGAGGCGTTGAGATATTTATATATAATCTTATAAAGAGGTTTTGTCCCAACAGTCCCGAATACCTAAAACGATCAAGGGTTGGGAGGTGTTCTTTCCAAACACCTCCCAACCCAACACCCCCCAACCCTCCAAACGGGCAAGCCCTTAGAAATTTCCTCTCGATTAATATGCCGGCTGTGGTGTTCTTGGGTTTTAGAAATTTTCATTCAAGTTGTAGATCAAATCCCTCTGGAACTCTACAAGGACAAACTCATTCGTGGATCTGTCATCTCTACGATGGCTAGAGGCCGTGCCGCCGTGGTGGTTGGCCTTCAGGAGGAAGACGAAGTCCTCTTTTGGCATGATTATTGTACTAACTAACTTTGTGTAAATAACATTAGTTTTCGTTTTTCATTTTTTATTGGATTTTGAAATTATGAATTAGTGTGTTTATATTTTATTTTAGCTTTCTTTGAAAATGATATTTTACTTCGCTCTGTTCTTGGACTCTATATTTTTTTTAGAGTATCATGATAATTTCTTCTTTTTAATGACTTTGTTCTAGTATCTTCTGTATTTGACCGCATATTTTGACTTTGTTTGACATATTGTAGCATATATGGTAGACAATATATGCTGATAAAAAATGATAACAAATATGATTATTGAAATATTGATAGGTGTTTCGTTGTAATTTTGCTAGTAACATGTAGCATATATGCTGTTAAAATTGCTGCGTAAATTACGTGGAAATGTATTATACATTTAAGTTGTAACAAATTGTAAATAAATAGTAAAATAAATAACAAATAATTTATAAAACGAATAAAAAATTAAAATAAATATACTACCAACAATTACTTTTCGAATAATTTTTATTTAAAGAATAATTTAAAAAATTAAATTATTAACTAATCCAAACTAAAAAGGTGGAGAAATAATGAGGGTAATAGGATATTATAGTCACTCCAATGTAAAGTGAGAATTAAGAAGGAAAATTGTTCTAATAATTGCATAATCTCATATTTGCCTTTCTTCTTCAATAGGCGTAGATCTAAGAAATTCCTAGATCTAAGACACCTACCCTCCATATCTAGGGTTGTCAATCGGTCGGTTATTTGGTATGTTCATCCCCGGACCGAAAGTTCGGTTTTTTCATTAGTGAAAACCAATGACCGATCGGTTTTCGTAACAATGAGGTTATAACTGACCATTCCACTTTGGTCGGTTTTTCGGTTAATACCTCAATTCAGAAAGAAATTTAGAATAAGTAGATCCATTAAAAAATCCGTAATCAATACCCAAATAAGATTATTGAAGTCGCAACATTCTATTCAATATCCCATTCCCGTATTAATATCAAATAATTAATGGTCCAAATTGCAGAGTTATATATCTAATATATATATATATATATATAATATTAATATATACTTATTATCTAAGTATATTAATATAAATCTCAAAGTTCGTGCCTGTTAAGTGATAAGTAGTAAACTAAATACTAATGACTAATCATTAAATACTATATATTGTATATAAATATATATAAATTAAAAATAATGACTAATCATTATATACAATATAGTATATATAAATATATATTATAATATTCATTATGACAGTCGGTCGATTTTATAAAAATATTCAAAACCGACCAATTATTTTGGTTTTTTATTTGAAAAAAACCAATTGATTGGTTTTTGAAAAAGAAAAATAGTTAAACCGATCAAATGGTCGGTTTGAGCGGGCGGTTCGGTTTTCTTAGCTTTTTTTGATAACCCTAATATCCACCATTGCCACCATCCGCCTCCATCTCTACCACCGTCATCGTCGCACCTCCACCATTATCTTCTTCATTTTCTTTTTCTTCTTATTTTTATTATTTTTCGTCTTCATATTCTTAGATATGAGATGTAATCTTTATTCAAATCTAAGATTGTACGGTTATAATGTCATTGTTTCAATGTTACTGTTTTGATACAGTAACATATACAATGAAATATTTTGACTTACTTTCTTAATTGCATATACTATGAAATTGTAACATTATACGATCAAAATATTAGTATTATATGATGTAGGTTCAGTGACATGGTATTTACAAAAAAAAATCAACTAGTGGGATTGAAAATTTTACATTATTAGAATTGCATGAAATTTGATCGAGTGAATGGTTTCAACGTGGTGATCAAGGAAAACACACAAGCACGCCTTTAAAGAAAATAAAATAGTAGTTTTCTTTTAATTAGTAATTACTCAATATTATCATTATTGGTGTATTTTTAATAGGTTAACTAATTAGTGAATATATATATTTTTGCATTAGTGAATATATAAATTATTATTATATAATATAATTATAATTATAGTGTCACTATTTACTAATATTAATTTATTGACTAGTGCTATTTTGCTAATGTATTAAGCTAATTGTAATATAGTTATAATATATAAATAGTTATATATGATTTAATCAATTATTTGAGTGGTAGTATTTTAATGTAGTCAGTTAATCTTATAATCTATTAGCTAGAACAATCTTGCGATTATTTCACTAATGCAATTTATCTAATTTAATCAAAATCCCCTACATAGTGTAACAAAGTGATCAGTGGTATTATGATGTGATTACTCAATTTTATAACTAATTGGCTAAATAAATTATTACATTGTAATTGAATCATCCAATTAATTAGTGTATTGTTATGTAATCCATTAGCCTATGGTACTGTAATATAATTACAATAATTTGAGTGATAGTTTATTTGGTGAATTTATTTGGATTCAAAACTATATGAACTTCGGAGATCATGAGTTTGATTCCTACTAGGAACAATACCGTTACGACTATTGACTGGGCTCTGACCCAACTTACCCCGTCCGAGCGGAATTGGAGCCCCCAATCCCCTTTAGCAAAGCAAACAAAACATGAATTAGGGTTGATGACAAAATGGTGGTATATTTTGTAAATTTAAGAATATAAAACAAGACAAATCAAAATTCTAGGATAAAAATGAGAAAACTTGCAAATTTGAAGGATATAATCATAAATAAGTAAAAAGGAGAATCAGATGTGGTACATTTTCATTCCATGGGTAGCCTAAACTGGAGACTCTGTGTTCTCTCCATGGCAAACTCGTCCTTCCTTCTCCACTACTACAATAACCGGAGACTCTCGGCCTCGTCTCGGTCCTTCTTCTTTATACCCACAACTTTGGCTCTCTTAACCTCTCTCTTCATTCTCTTGTACATTTACACTACTTCTAATCTCTTCACCTATCACCACCAACACCATCGCCATATTCACCTAAAGCCTCCACTTGATTCCTCTTCGATCGCTCGTTCGACCCATGGAAGATCGATCCCAATTTCGGTACAAAATGGGTCTATCAATTTATACACGAATTCCCAAAAAGGAGCTCCCTTGGTGGAAGATGGGAGTGATGGAAATGTTGGGAGTCAACGATCTTCAAGGGTTCCGTTTCACTCAACTGGTATGTGAACTTTTGGTATTGGGTATCTTCTGTAGCCGCTCACTTTGCTTGTTCTTGTGATAATTTACTTGTTCTTATGATGAATTATGGCTTGGTCAATGTTGAGTTTTGTGCTAGAGGGTGTTGATGAGTTGTTGAATTTCATTGATACTTTAGGGGCTGACGAGTGTTGAAGTAAATCCCCTAAACATTTACCTGAATATTTAGTTAGAAATTACGGCTGTAGATGCCTTTTCTTGTAAGGAATTGATGCCAAAAGCCCTTAGAAACTTGAGTTTGTTGCTCATAGACGTGATGAATCTTCCATGTTGGGTAGGAATCCTTGAGTGTACCTGAGGGTCTCTAGAGGCGTGCATGGTTATTGATTAGTTGTTGACGAATTATGGCGAATTTTGATTTCTCTTGCAATGGTTATTGATTAGTTGTTGATGATGTTTGATACCTTTACTGGGATTGTGCATTAATGGTTATCCTTGGAGTTGAAACTGTGGTGAGATGTATCAATTTTGAGCCTTTCGCCTGTAAGTATTTTTCATGCTTAGCGAATTCCCTGTATTTTATAGACATATTTTAATCGGGGTTAAAGTTTAGTTGAAATGTACTCGAGGGGATCTTCTGTTGTGCTATAGTTGATATTTTCATACAATTAGTTGTCGTGTAATCTTTAGAAATTCAGCAATATCCTTCTAAAATCTTGATTATCAAATAGGCGGGACGTGCACCAACTAAGCCATCATCATTATGAGCATCATGAATGAGGATGAGTCTGTACTGTGTAGAGTTGAAATGTCGAGTACTCTTTGCTTACATGTATTGTCATATTTTTCCACTTTCTTCACAAGCAACACAAGGATGATGTACCCCTTCTGCATATTCAGCAAGTGGACCACTTCTTCATCTTTCACATGAACGTCATATGTTTTTGTGCACAGTATGAAGAATTTAGTAATCCAGTATAGTTAGTTACTTAGTTTGAATGTCCATAGATGTGTCTTTGCTAATGATTTGGAATAAAATGATTAGACATAATCTTATTACTCAACCCGACATATGAGACTACTTTCTTAACCAGATTTTGGCATAGGTTGGGGTATAGTGCAGGTAAAGAAAATTTCAGTCATGTTTAAACTTTAATATCTTAACAACAGGATCTGGAAAATGTTGGTTTTTATGGTTCAGGAGAATTTTTCAGTTACAACGAGGTGTTCCATGACAAAGATATCTTTCTGGAAGACTATAAAGAAATGAATAGGAGCTTTAAGATATATGTTTATCCTCACAGGAGAAATGATAGCTTTGCAAATGCACTCTTGCCGGTGGATTTTGAACCTGGGGGTAATTATGCCAGTGAAAGTTACTTCAAAAAAGTCCTTATGAAAAGTCACTTTATCACAAAGGATCCAGAAAGGGCAGATCTTTTCTTTCTGCCTTTCTCGATTGCAAGGTTGCGGCATGACCCAAGAATTGGAGTAGGAGGCATCCAAGATTTTATAAGAGATTATATCTTCAACATTAGTCAGAAGTACCCTTACTGGAACCGAACTGGGGGAGCTGATCATTTTTATGTTGCTTGTCATTCCATTGGACGGTCAGCCATGGAGAAAGCAGTCATAGTGCGAGATAATTCCATTCAAGTTGTCTGCTCTTCAAGCTATTTCCTCTCTGGGTACATTACTCATAAGGATGCATCTCTGCCTCAAGTTTGGCCTAGACAAGGAGATCCTCCGAACTTTGCGTCATCTAAAAGGTGATTCTAACTTTTTTTATTCACTTTTCCTTCTCTGAACTTTATATTTGATTTCCGTCGTGTAATTGTGTTGGTAGTGTAAAATTGGTGGCAAATATGTTCATTGAAATAGTCAGTGACAAAGGTTTAAGTACCTCCCCAGCCCCAAAAGGCTTAGTTATAAAAAACAGTTTGATTAACACCTAAAACCTAGGAATATTATGTTTAGTAAAAAAAGTTTGATTAAGCTTCTGTGTTCTTTTAAATTTTTATTTCTGGTTCTTCACATGAAAGCTGTTACCGAATCTCTCTTTTGTTTCTCATAGCAATGGTAAATCTCTTATTGCTCTAATTCGGATTTTCTGTATTTGTTGACATTAGGGTTTCAATTGTGATTATTCTCTTCTTCCATTTGTAGTTTCAAAAGGAGAAAACGAGGGGAAGACAATAGTTAAAAACTGCATCTAATTGTGGACGTTGATCTTCGAGAGAAAGGCTAGCAGACTACTTTGAGTGTCAGCTCTGACAGGTGGTCTTCCCTGTGCCGGGAAATTGAAAACCTGAACTAGAGCATGTATATAGCTACAGACATACCTCAAGTGCTGGCATGACCGGCCTCCCTGTGCCGGGAACTTGAAAACCTGAACTAGAGCATGGTATCCAGTGCCGCGGCATGTTGTGCCAGATAAAATTGAGTGGGAACTGCTCATTTGTTTTCTTTCGGGCTTTCAATTGCAGATACATCACCGGCTTATATGAAATTTAAAATCCCAGAAGCTTTTGCATCTCTTTCTCCCCCCATGGTAAGCTCTAAAATCAACTGATGTTTGTCTTCCTTTTTTTATTGCATGTCAATCAATTTTGCTTGGTATGAGTGCATGAATTCTGCAACAAATTCTCTGTTTATCTTCCTCTTTCTGTAGTGTTATAAAAAAGTGATCTGTGGGATTCGACAGCTGATTTTTTTGCCAAAAATTTCATTAGTTGGGCATTAGGCTAATATCGACAGTTACAATTTCATATGCGCAGAAACAGGAATGCCTGTCAGCATCATAAGGAAAAAAGTGAACAGTTAATCTTCAAAGAAGAAAATGTAGGTTACCCACATCAATATTCTAGAATTAACCATATTGATATTACACTGTTGGTTAACAGTCTTTTACCTCTGATGGCAGTGGAATATGCATGCATGGAAGTATAATTTAAGAATGAAGTTCCTTCTCTTGCGAACTCATATACCCAGCCAGGTTATTCCTTGCAAACATATCTGAATGCATAGATACGCATCTTGAACTAGAAGGGAGCAAAATCTGGGACAAGAAGGTCTCCAACACTTCGAGTTGATCCAACAAACTCAGATGGGCATGAAGAACTAGAAGTTACAGTATTGTGATAGCTGACTGGTTTCCCACTACCGGAGATTCCAATGGATTCAATATGTGGTGATGGAACCAAAACCTTTAAATTCAATATATGGTTTCCCACTACTGGTTTCCCTCTACTGTCAACAGCTACAAAACATCTTTTCATGCCTTTCCTCTCTTCATCGTTCAATAAGCTTTCTCTCTCCACAGGCTTCCTGAGGAGCTTTTCTCTCATTAGTCTCTCTTGCTTTGCCATGTCAAATTCTGGGTATACAATTTGACAGGGTAAAGCAAGAGAGACTAATGAGAGAAAAGCCCTCAAGATACCTATAGATAGTGAAAGCTTATTGAATGATGAAGAGAGAGAAAGGCGTGTAAAGATGTTTTGGAGTTGTTGACAGTGTGGAAAATGTTCTGCAATTCGAAAAAAATTAGAGTTTGAACTCTGATATGGCTGAACCTGATTTGCCTCAAGAATTCAGGCAGCGAATAATGGAGTTGGAAGGCATTGATATAGTGTTGGTACTTCAAAAGGAGCTCTTCAAGACTGACGTAAGCAAGGATCAAACTCGTTTCTCAATTTCAAAGAACCAAGTCAAGAATATGTTTCTCATAACAGATCAAGAGATGAGAATACATAAACATGATGCCAAGAAATGGATGACTATAGAAGTACTACTGATCGAACCAGATCTTCAAGAGAGTAGGCTGAATCTCAAAATATGGGATATGAAGAAGGTATCAGGAAGCAGCAACTCACCTTATGTCCTAGTAGGCGGCTGGTATCCAATTGCAAAGAGAAATGACTTGAAGGTAAATGATCTTGTTCAATTATGGGCATTTTGAAGAGGCTCAGAACTCTGTTTTGCTCTTGTGGTTGTGCAAATAGCACAAGTTGAAGATGGAAACAACAGCAGCAATGCAGATGGTGCAAGCACAAGTTAGAAGACCACTAGAATTATCTGAATGATTTTCAGTGTGTAGTTTCATTAGAATCACCCGTTTGAATGTAAATTAATATAATCTGAGTTAACCGAGTCAAAGAGAGGCCTTGAAAATTATTTGCTTTTGATTTCTTCTCTCTGTATTATGAGGCGTGCATTTAGATGACTAACATATCATACAGTTTTTTATTTGAGATTAATATATAAGAGGATTGCAGTTACTAAAATGGACTATATTCTTGTCTTCGTTCATACATACATGTCATAGATTATTAATATATATCTGTATGACTGTATGCATCTGCAATTATATGTTCTCATGATGTATACATTTCTCTCTTGGGATAAAGTGATTATGCTGGTCGTGCTATTTAATTATGTTCATGCAGGTATTAGTATCCAGGTAACTCATGAAAATAGATAAGCTTTCCGAGTAAGAAATTTTTAGAGATATGTAGGTTTTTCTGAATGCATGTTCTGCAAAAGAGGAAGCATTTGTGAGTTCACATCTTTTATGATCAGTCAGCAACTCAGCATTTGAGTCAGATTTGCAATTGGTATTTGTGGCTTTATTTGGAGTTAAGCTTAGGATTCTGTCAAAACATGTTTTACTGCATTTATGTCCAGCAAATACTTGGCTAAACGGCGTTTCTTTTTTTTGGGTTTTTGGCCTGAAGACTAGACTATGTTAATTAATGTGGTCTGGATCATCCTTATGACTAGAATGACATTCTTTTTGCTGTTTTTGCCAATCACCGCTTAGGGAAAAACTCGTCTTTTTGCCCTAATCATTGATTAGCAAGCATATTAATTTTGGTTGATGAAGTTCCACTGTTCTAGCATTTCCCGAGTCAATCTTAAGCAAGTTTAAATGGGTACTTCATAATATTGAAGAAGAAGAGAAAGAAGGCGCACTGGGAAGTCACAATTGAGAAGCTGGCACTTGCTTTTGGGCTTCTTTATACTTCTACGGGGATGTGAGAAACAGTGAGCGACTACGATTTCTCGGGAGACTCTGAGAGAGCGTCTGACCGACTGCGATTCTACAATGTTTGAAGGTGAGAGACGCCAAGGCGGTGAGAGTTAGATTGAGAGGCAAATGAGCGCAGGGCAGAGCTAGAATTACATTGCACCTCTTATTTTATTCTAGAAGACTATAACACTCTGAAAGTATGAATAAAGTGATATTGTGTTTGGTTTGCAGGTCGGATCATGAAGAAGAAGATCAGAAAGAAGATGAGGAAGAAGAAAGGACTCGGAGAGATGGAGAAGAAAAATATGAGATATGAGAAAGCCCAAAGAGAACTAGGGCAAAAACCAACGAGCCCACATCAAGAAGTTTTATAGAAGGGAACCGTTATTTACACACGAACTTGGACTCTCTACACACACTTGTTTAATACGTCCAATTTTTTTTTCTCAATACACACATTAAATTTCCCAAATTACCTTTCCTACATATTAATTACAATTACATAACCTCATTCACATTTTAGAAAGATTAGCAGTTCCGAAAAAATTCAAACTGGACATGTTTTGAGTATAAAATAATTGATCATCAAATCAAACACACAATAGAATTTGGTTTAGTCTCATCTCCATTATTTTTTTGATAAAAGACGCAGACTTTTATTAGAAAGGAAAGAGAACAGATTAAGGAGAAGGACGAACGCAGCTAGGCTACATATCTAACCAGGAAACAAGCATTATAGGCATGTCAACACCCTTTTTATCCAAGGAATCAATCACACTGTTTGCCTCTCTCAAAACATGCTGAAAGGAGACAGGTAACGTGATTTTGCAGATTGAAGATGGCATGTAAATCCTGGTCTAATCGTCAAGGGATAGAAAGACTTCTTTGAGATCCAGGTGATGGCGTTTAAAGAGTCCGACTCCACTAGGAAACTACAAGCTTCATTTGAGTTGCGATCGACGCAGAGTTGGAGAGCTATTGGTATTGCCTGAAGTTCAGCAGCGGTAGAGTCAGCGCAGCCGATGCACACCTCCAATGCCAGCGTTACTGCCAATTGAAAACAAAATTAGGGAGATGGGTTTAATATACAGGACAAGCTTGTTTGCTTGGTCAATTTGGCAACCATATATAGCATGTTTCGTCCCTATCTCTCTTTCTTCTTGCTGCCATGAATTTACAGAGTTTTTGGAAGTAGAAAAAGTTAATAGGTTTTAAGGTAATTTCATATAAAATAAATTGGTAAACCTAATTTTTTAAAAAAAAATTGTGAACCGCTCTCTTTATAGAATCTAAAACATTGACACAAAGTTGAGAGGGGTAGCTGCGCACCATGGACGGAAACAGAGAAAAAGTACAGCCCAGTGCAGTCCCCTCTCTCCGCCCCTGAATGAGAGAATGAGAATCAAATACATTTTGACTTGTTTACGTGTTGGGTTTATCCCAAAATCTTGGCCACCGATTCAAACAATCAATGGTCAAAATAATAGTAGTAATATATTTATAACTATAATTAAATATTTATTAAATAAATATAATTAAATTCGGTCAGTTCGATTTTAACATAATGAATTTTTTTATAAAATTGAAAACCAAACGTAAATTTTTTAAAATTTATATGAAAAATTGAACGGTCAATTTTTTTATTAACTTTTATTAGCATAAACAACCTAACTACCAATCATGAAGAAAACAACCAGATTCTCCCGCCAGAGAATACGCGCTGCAATTAACCACCATGGAAGTGTCCCTAGAGTTAGGCGCACCATGGCCGTTCATTGGCTAATTTGGTTGGCCGAAAAAGCCACTGGAGGAAGATCCGATTTGGGTGTCAAATGGGGAAGATGAGGGTATTTCTATCAATAAAACAAATGTTTGTGACTTTTTGCCCTTTACGAAATATTGTTTTAATCTTTATGTATCTTATCGAATAAAACTTATTTCCATCCATTTATTTCCATAAGCGCAAAAGATAGAGAGATGTTTTCAATATGGGTTCAAAACATGCAGAAAAATTCACTCAGGAAACGCTAGAACAGTGGTACTTCATCAGCCAAAATTAATCTTTGACTTGCCAATCACTGATAAGGGCAAAAAGACACAGTTTTTCCCTAATCAGTTATTTGCAAAACAGCAAAAAGAATGCCACTCTAGTCATCCAAGAATGATCCAGAGTCCAGACCACATTAATTGACGTAGTCTAGTCTTCAGGCTTGTTTAGCCAAGTATTTGCTGAACATAAATGCAGTAAAGCATGTCTCTTGACAGAATCCTAAGCTTAACTCCAAAAGAAGGAACAAATACAAAATGCAAAATTGCAAATCTAACTGAAATGCTGAGTTGCTGACTGATCATGCATGCAAATATATGAACTCAGAAAGGCCTTCCTCTTTTGCAGAACATGCTTTCAGAGAAACCCAGACATCTCTACAAATTTCATACTTGAAAGGCTCATCTGTTTTCATGTGTTACCTGGATACTAATACCTGCATGAACATGATTATATAGCATGACCAGTGCAGATTCATACATACATAGATATATATATTAACATTCTATAACATGTATATGTGAAACTGTAATCCTCTTATTTATTAATCTCAAACCAAAAAGTTAATGACATGTTAGTCATCTAAATGCAGGCCTCATTTATCACAAGTTATAATCAAAAGCAAAAGAAATAATTTCTAAGGCCTCTCTTAATTTACATTCAAAAGGGTAATTCTAATGAAACTACTCATTGTAAACTATTCAGATAATTCTAGTGGTCTTTCAACTTGTTCTTGCGCCATCTGCATCTGCATTGCTGCTGTTGTTTCCATCTTCAATTTGTGCTCTTTGCACAACCACAAGAGCAAAACAGAGTTCCGCACATCTTCGAAATGCCCATAATTGAACAAGATCATTTAACTTCAAGTGATTTCTCTTTGCAATTGGGTACCAGCCGCCTACTAGGACATAAGATGAGTTGCTGCTTCCTGATGCCTTCTTCATATCCCATATTTTGAATTTTAGTGTACTCTCTTGAAGATCTGGTTGGATCAGTAGTACTTCTATAGCCAGCCATTTCTTGCCATCATGTGTATGGATTCTCTTCTCTTCATCCATTGTAAGAAACGTATTCTTGACTTGGTTCTTCGGAATTGAGAAACGAGTTTGATCCTTGCTTACGTCAGTCTTGAAGAGCTTCTTTTGAAGTACCAACACTACATTAGTGCCTCCCAACTCCATTATTCGCTGCTTAAATTCTTGAGGCAAATCAGCTTCAGCTGTATCAGATTTCAAACTCTTATTTGTCTTGAATTTCAGAATAGGTCCTACACTGTCAACAACTTCAAAACTTCTTTTCATGCATTTATTCTCTTCATCGTCCAATAAGCTTTCACCCTCTATAGGCCTCTTGAGGAGCTTTTCTCTCATTAATCTCTCTTGCTTTGCTCTGTCAAATTCTGGGTATGCACTTTCCTTCCTCAAGGACTTATCCCCAAGGACCCCAACTAGACACTCTTTCATGAGCATATTAGGCGTTGGATCAGACCCCAAGCTCATCTTCTGCTTCTTGAAGTTCAAAGCATGTAATTCGCTTTCAACAGCCTCGAAGCTCATTTTCCTCTCATTCTTCTCATCTTCATCCACCACAACCGGCCTCTTGAGGAGCTTTTCTCTCGTTAGTCTCTCTTGCTTTGCCCTGTCAAATTCTGGATATGCACTTTCCTTCCTCAAGGACTTATCTCCAAGTAGTAGCCATTCTTTCATGAGCATATCAGGTGTTGGATCAGACCCCAAGCTCTTCTTCTGCTTCTGGAAGATCAAAGCATGTAATTCACTTTCAAAAGCTTTGAAGCTCCTCTTCCTGTTATTCTTCTCATCTTCATCCACCACCATCGGCCTCTTGAGGAGTTTCTCCCTCATTAACCTTGCTTTATCACAATCTACACCCACAAATTCCTTCCTGATAGACTCATCCCCAACTAAGCAATCTTTCACACGCACATCAACACAACTTTTGCCCATAAGTTCTTCACCCTTCTTGAACACACCAAAGGAGAATCGGATAGAACTAGTGAGGAACCCATCACCAGAAACCTCGTCTTTTCGAGATGAGTTTTCTCTAACAACAGAGGACACATTAGAGCAGTATGTAACATGAGTTCTCACAGATTTCTTCCCAACAAAATCAGTTTGGGTTTCTCTCATTCCGGGTCCATCAACCTTGACGGACTTTCCTTGTTGAACTAAAATTTCTCTCCTCAAAAACTCAGTTGGGGTTTCATCGGAAAACCAACCTCTCTTTCTCTCGGACAATTCATCAGATGGTTGAGAGACATACCAGGTGGACGTAGGTTTCTTAGGCGAAGAAAACCAATTCTCCAGAGACTCAGAATTTGATTGCTCCTTCTCCCTCTCCAGTCTCTTTTCTCTCTCAAATTTCTCACTTGCAACTGCTGCAACCTCTAACAAGACGTCAAAGGGATTCAAGTCTTCCTTCATCTCTCTCCCGTCAAAATCTTCCACACTCAACATCTTCAACACTAAAGTATTCCTCTTTCACAGTCAGTCAATCAAGAAGAACAAGAACTTATATGGAAATCCTTATTTTTGTGAGAGATTTCAGAGAAATAAGAACTCTGCGTAGGTTTCCTGATTCCCTACACATATTTAAACCAAAAAACTTACTTGCAATTGAAGTAACCGAACTCTTCCCCCAACTGGGTTCGGAGATATTTAAATTTTGAGATCATAGAATCTTTTTGCAGTGATTTGCGGAGACTTCGTGCCGTTCAACCTCGTTTCATCTTTGGTTCTCCGATTTTGTTCATGGATCGACTTCAGAAGTTCACTCCTATTTGACCGTTAAGACTTCAGTCCTAGTCAGTCAATAAATATGTTAATTTTCGTTTTTTGTTTTAAAATTAGGGTGAAAATATAAAAGGAAAACACACAAGTGCGCCTTCAAAGAAGATAAAATAGTAGTTTTCTTTTAATTAGTAATTACTCAATATTATCATTATTAGTGTATTTTTAATAGGTTAACTAATTAGTGAATAATTTTTTTTTTCATTAGTGAATATATGAATTATATATAATATAATTATAATTATAGTGTCACTATTTACTAATATTAATTTATTGACTAGTGCTATTTTGTTAATGTATTAAGCTAATTGTAACATAGTTATAATATATAAATAGTTATATGTTATTTAATCAATTATTTGAGTGGTAGTATTATAATGTAGTCAGTTAATCTTATAATCTATTAACTAGAACAATCTTGTGATTATTTCACTAATGCAATTTATCTAATTTAATCAAAAGCCCCTACATAGTGTAACAAAGTGATCAGTGGTATTATGATGTGATTACTCAATTTTATAACAAATTGGCTAAATAAATTATTACATTGTAATTGAATCATCCAACTAATTAGTGTATTGTTATTTAATACGTTAACCTATGGTATTGTAATATAATTCCAATAACTTGAGTGATAGCTTATTTGATGAATTTATTTGGATCCAAAACTATATAGATTTCGGAGATTACGAGTTTGATTCTCACTAAGAACAATATCATTATGACTATTCACTGGGTTCTGCTCCAACTTACCCCGTCCAATCGGAATTGGAGTTGGAACCGGAGCCCCCAAATCCCCTTTACCAAAGCAAACAAAACATGAATTATTAGGGTTGATGACAAAATGGTGGTATATTTTGTAAATTTAAGAACATAAAACAAGACAAATCAAAATTCAAGGATAAAAATGAGAAAACTTGCAAATTTGAAGGATATAATCATAAATAAGAAAAAAAAGAGAATCAGATGTGGTACATTCCATGAGTAGCCTAAACTGGAGAGACTCTGTGTTCTCTCCATGGCAAACTCGTCCTTCCTTTTCCACTACTACAATCACCGGAGACTCTCGGCCTCGTCTCGGTCCTTCTTCTTTATACCCACAACTTTGGCTCTCTTAACCTCTCTTTTCATTCTCTTGTACATTTACACTACTTCTAATCTCTTCACCTATCACCACCAACACCATCGCCATATTCGCCTAAAGCCTCCACTTGATTCCTCTTCAATCGCTCGTTCGACCCATGGAAGATCGATCCCAATTTCGGTACAAAATGGGTCTATCAATTTATACACGAATTCCCAAAAAGGAGCTCCCTTGGTGGAAGATGGGAGTGATGGAAATGTTGGGAGTCAACGGTCTTCAAGGGTTCCGTTTCCCTCAACTGGTATGTGAACTTTTGGTATTGGGTATTTTGTGTAGCCGCTCACTTTGCTTGTTCTTATGATGATTTACTTGTTCTTATGATGAATGATGGCTTGTGAATGTTGAGTTTTGTGCTAGTGGGTGTTGATGAGTTGTTGAATTTCATTGATACTTTAGGGGGATGAGTGTTGACGTAAATCCCCTAAACATTTACCTGAATATTTAGTTAGAAATCACGGCTATAGATGCTTTTTCTTGTAAGGAATTGATGCCAAAAGCCCTTAGAAACTTGAGTTTGTTGCTCATAGACGTGATGAATCTTCCATGTTGGGTAGGAATGCTTGAGTGTACCTGAGGGTCTCTAGAGGCGTGCATTGTTATTGATTAGTTGTTTACGAATTATGGCGAATTTTGATTTCTCTTGCAATGGTTATTGATTAATTGTTGACGATGTTTGATACCTTTACTGGGATTGTGCATTAATGGTTATCCTTGGAGTTGAACTGTGGTGAGATGTGTCAATTTTGAGCCTTTCGCCTATAAGTAATTTTCATGCTTAGTAAATTCCCTGTATTTTATAGACATATTTTAATTGGGGTTAAAGTTTAGTTGAAATGTACTTGAGGGGATCTTCTGTAGTGCTATAGTTGATATTTTCATACAATTTGTTGTCGTGTAATCTTTAGAAATTCAGCAATATCCTTCTAAAATCTTGATTATCAAATAGGCGGGAAGTGCACCAACTAAGCCATCATCATTATGAGCATCATGAATGAAGATGAGTCTGTGCTCTGTAGAGTTGAAATGTCGAGTACTCTTTGCTTACATGTATTGTCATATTTTTTCACTTTCTTCACAAGCAACATAAGGATGATGTACCCCTTCTGCATATTCAGCAAGCAGACCACTTCTTCATCTTTCACATGAACGTCATATGTTTTTCTGCACAGTATGAAGAATTTAGTAATCCAGTATAGTTAGTTTGAATGTCCAGAGATGTGTCTTTGCTAATGACTTGGAATAAAATGATTAGACATAATCTTATAACTCAACCCGACATATGAGACTACTTTCTTAACCAGATTTTGGCATAGGTTGGGGTATAGTGCAGTTAAAGAAAATTTCAGTCATGTTTAAACTTTAATGTCTTAACAACAGGATCTGGAAAATGTTGGTTTTTATGATTCAGGAGAATTTGTCAGTTACAACGAGGTGTTCCATGACAAAGATATCTTTCTGGAAGACTATAAAGAAATGAATAGGAGCTTTAAGATATATGTTTATCCTCACAGGAGAAATGATAGCTTTGCAAATGCACTCTTGCCGGTGGATTTTGAACCTGGGGGTAATTATGCCAGTGAAAGTTACTTCAAAAAAGTCCTCATGAAAAGTCACTTTATCACAAAGGATCCAGAAAGGGCAGATCTTTTCTTTCTGCCTTTCTCGATTGCAAGGTTGCGGCATGACCCAAGAATTGGAGTAGGAGGCATCCAAGATTTTATAAGAGATTATATCTTCAACATTAGTCAGAAGTACCCTTACTGGAACCGAACTGGGGGAGCTGATCATTTTTATGTTGCTTGTCATTCCATTGGACGGTCAGCCATGGAGAAAGCAGTCATAGTGCGATATAATTCCATTCAAGTTGTCTGCTCGTCAAGCTATTTCCTCTCTGGGTACATTACTCATAAGGATGCATCTCTGCCTCAAGTTTGGCCTAGACAAGGAGATCCTCCGAACTTTGCGTCATCTAAAAGGTGATTGGAGCATCTTTTTATTCTAACTGTTTTGTGTATTGTCATTTTTGTTCTTCATACTCTAAAAAATCTCTATAGAATCATTAATATAGTATGCATCATGACTTATCATCATGCTATTACAGGAAAAAGCTCGCATTCTTTGCTGGATCGATCAACTCTCCTGTACGTGAAAAACTTATTCAAGTTTGGGGAAATGACTCCGAAATCTCTGCCCACTTTGGCCGGCTTAAGACACCTTACGCGGATGAGCTACTGCAAAGCAAGTTCTGCCTCCATGTCAAAGGCTTTGAAGTAAACACAGCTCGTATTGCTGATTCACTATATTACGGGTGTGTTCCAGTGATCATCGCCAATCACTATGATCTACCATTCGCTGACATACTCAACTGGCAGAGCTTCGCAGTCATTGTTGCCACTTTAGATATCCCATTACTCAAGAAAATCCTCAAAGGAATAACCTTTTCCCAATATCTGATGCTGCAAAGAAATGTGTTAGAAGTACGAAAACATTTTCAGTGGCACCTTTCACCGGTCAATTATGATGCATTCTACACGGTTATGTATGAGTTATGGCTTCGACGTAGCTCAACGAGGGTTCCATTAAGTGCTTCTGCAGATTTCAATGGATGATTTCTTCCTCTGTATTCTGTATATTGGCGTGCCATACTGAATGAAGCCTTTGTAAATGACACACTGATTTGTTTGCTCCCAAAGCTGAACTGGGATATATATATTTGATTTGTTTTAAATCCACATTTTTTGCAATAAAACTCCAAATTGATTTTGAAGTTCTTAATTCTTTGGTTACAAGCAAAGCTTGATCTAGATGGCCTATTTTTTTTAGTATTTCCAATGCTGCTTCTTGCTTAATCTGCAAGTTTTAATGTCTTATTAAAAATCAAATATTTGAGCTTTGAAGCCATTTTTCATACCTTAAAGAAGCCATTTCAAAAATGGTTCAAAATACAAAATATAAATTGATATTTAGGCAATAAATGTCATTAAAATTGTGTCAATATTGTGATACTTTACTGGGTATTTTTCCCCCCTAGCTGACATTCAGTGTATGTTCTTAATGTTACCATAAAATCATATTTTCCAGAATTTTCACTGTGAACTAAATATGTTCCAAAATAAGGTCTTTTCTCTAAAACACCTAAACATAAATAAACACACCATTTCTTTCATCTGCAAAAAAAGAGAGAGAGAGAGAGCAAATTTAATGTGGGCTCTGCCTGAGAGTTTTCTTTAGGGTTTTGCTTGGATTTGAAAAATGAGGGGTTAAGGAAGGGGTAGTTAACTTAAGAGACAAGCTCTTATGTGAGGGAGACAACCATTACTGACCTTTGCTTGGACAGAAAGAGAGTTAACTTAAAAACGAGTCATTTACTTATATGTGATCATATCTAATCTAGTACTCTATAAATTAATATGAAAATTGAAGGGACAAATATGAAATAAAAATTAAATAATTTCTCCTACCTGATAAACACCCCCAATTTGGGGCAACAAATATGATTAAATGATAGTAGTAGAAGGAAAAATTCACTTGTTCATCATACCATACTAAACTCTCCCCTTTCTAATTCAAGAATGGTGGAACCATTGCCTCCTACTTAACCCGTTCTATTTAACTCTGGAAAATATTATCCAATCATAGCCTAAATCTTCAAATTAAGCTTCTTAATCATAGGATTAAAGAAAAATAAATAAATAAGCAAAGTATAAAAAATACTTTAAGCAAATGAAATGACAAAAGAAGTAATTAATTAATTAATTAAAAATCGGTGGTAATGCACAGTAAGTTTTTTTATTTCTATTTTCCTAGTAATAGTACTCTCTGTCTTCTCTCTGTTCACAGTTTTAGCGCTTCAGAGTTTGATACTTCAAGAAGCGACGAACCGAACCTTTTCTTTAGATTTCATTTTCAACTACCTTTTAGTTCATTGATCTCCTTTCAATATCAAATCTAACCGAACCAATCACATCTGCAAAAATCGTTCTCTAGCGTACAAACTCTCTCTGATATCATTTTCAGGAAGAGAAGCGATTCTTGATTGCATTCAAGATTCCAAATTTCCGACCCTGTTTGTTTCTCGAGAAAAACCCAGTTTCGAATCTCGAGGTTTTTCTCTTTTTGAGCTATTATATACTTTGTAAATAGTTATCTTCTTTTGACTTTTGAGCTTCTACGCTTTTCTGGGTACGTGGGATTTAAGTTTCTTTATATTCTTCTTGATTTGTTTTCCGTTTCTTGATTACTGATTCCGTTGTTTTGTTATTCGAATTGGGAATGTAGGGCTTTTGTGGGATTTGATTCAAAGTATTATGTCGTGAGCGAAGATGGTGTCGTTCACTCGAAAGCGGATGGTTTTGTTCGTGGTGTTGTTATCACTTGTATCTGGGTTGGTGCACCTTGCCATCACATGTAATAATAGGTTGAGGTTGCCTTGGGAGGTGGAGACTCCTATATACGCTAAGAGGCCGGTGGGTTCTTGATTAATTTGTTGTCAGCTTTCTTGTACATTTCCTTTGGTTTTTTTTTTTCTTTCTAATTTTCTAGGGGTAATATTACAGCGTCCTCTATGGAGGTTTTACCAGTGGGAGCCTGTGAGGTCTTTAGAGCCTTTGAGGCCTTATGCCAATCCCAGAGGCAGCTATCCTGGTAATTGATTTTGTTCAGGCTGCCTAATTTTGTTAACTTTAGTTCTTATTTGTTGTCAGTTTGAGCAAGCATTTAGAATTTCTTCAGTCTGAAATAATGAAGAACTTGTATTGATTATGTTTATCTTATTGAAATTTGTATGTATAGTTATTTTAAAATGCATGCATATGAAGTAAATTTGGATTGTCTGGTTATGGGGAACGTTTATAGTTATTGTCAATGGAGCACATTTAAGTGTGCATTCAACTCATCTTTCTGAATTGCAATTTTTAGCAGAATTATTTGTATATTCGCAGTCTTGATTGGGTCCATTTCAAATTATCGATGGATATAGTTGACGACAACAACTTGGATGAGAGAGGTCTGTTATTAAGTTGAAAAAGTCCACTTAATTTCCAAAGGAGGAATAATGTAACATTTAATTCTTCAGCGGTGATTTTGTATGAACAGATTGCTTATGTTTATCATCATATGTACAAACAAAAGATTCTTGAGAGTATCTAGTGGTGCCAAATGTGGTTATGTTGGCTTTATTTAAATTAACGTACTAAGGATTGGTTTGGGATTGTTTACACTTGCGTTATTTGCTGGAGAGAATAAGCAAATGTCAAGCCAACCCTACTTCTTTTCACTTGTGCGGCATAAATTGTAAACTTCATTTATGGCATTAGGATTTTGTACTTGATGGTGAGCACCAACATGATAACCTGAAGATATAACAATTGTTTGTGGTTTGAAATTTGAATGACATATATTTGGCATGATATGTCAAGAACCATACAGAGGTGGCAAAAGGAAACAGTCAGATGCAACTTGACCTCAAAGGGCTTGTTGTTATGTAACTTTCCGCCCCTGAAATTCATTTAAATTTTAGTCGGCTTGCAGAAGAATATTTTAATGCTTGTTTCTATGTACATGATGTCAATTAGATAGATTTAGATTTGGGAAGGGAGGGGGGTTAGGATCTATGGACCGTGCATATTGTATCACTGTCCAAAGACTACTTGCAATTGCAAAATTTGGATGATAGGCAGGGTAGTCTGTTATTTTGAAACCAATGGCCATAGCAAGGTATAATAACAGAGAAAAAGAAAAGGATCTATATTATTGATTTATGTATTGGATGCGTATTCCCAATATTATTATTATTTTTTTATATCTTGTTGTTTTTGGCATGGATGCAAGTTACTGTGAGTGAGATTAGTAAAAGTGTGTGTGTAGATATCCTGCTGTTATTCCTTTTTGGAGATTTATTTATTTATGTCTAAGTTATTGGAAAATTTTCTGTTTAATATAGAAAATATGGCGTGTAAAAAAGCTGTCGACTGACCTTTGAATACAAGAATCTAAAAGTTCCACATTACTATTTATGATGACATGAGGAAAATATGTTAGTTGTGGTTTTTCTACGCTTATATTCCACTGTACCATTATGTATTGCGTTGGTATTTCCCACTTCCCCACTTAACCTAAAAAAGACGTCAACCGGACATTATAAATTTTTCTGTGTTTAGACTGCCTATTGATTGGTTATCTTCATTTAGCTTTATGCTTGTTAGAAACATGGATGATAATTAATTTAAAGAAGTTGCTACAGTTGAAATTTACCCTATCTGGAAGATGTTTTGATGGAATTGATTTGGTGTAATAATATCTAAGGGAAAAATATGATAAGGTTTGAATGTTTATTCCGACACAAATGTTACTATTATCGGGGCTTCCAGCTTCTCTAGGAGAGACTTCCAGCTTCTTATTTTCAATTGCACAACAAACTATTAGCAGGGATTATTTAGCTTTAAAACGAAGCACGACTCAAGCAGATTGATTGGTATTAGTTTAATGACTTTCATCTAGCTGTCTTTCTTCATTATTTTTGTGTTGCTAACAGCATAAATTCCTGCAGGAATACCAAATATGGTGGAAACAAAAATATATTGAAAGCTACTTCTTGTTGTCTTTACCTAATATGATTCCATTTTATCAAAGCTGTAGTCTTTTCTCTGTTAAAATCTTTGTAGAACCGGATAACTTTGCATGCTTTAGTTGTTCTCGAAGGCTCCACTCAACTATATTGTCATGAGAGTTAAGGGTAGTTTGGTAATTTAGTATTTAGGGTATTGTATCTGCGTGTAATTTATATATATATATAGAGTGTATCTGTGCTAGAAAAAAAGTAAGAAATAAAAAATATTCTTTACACTCTCACGACAAAGCCTTCTCTGTTCTCTCATCTTCTTCATTATCTTCCTAACCTGTGATTCATCTTCTTGTACATGGTATCGGAGCTTGGTTAGATCACTTTTCTGGTATTTGCTGCTGTCTACGTGATTGGGTCTTCACTGCTGCCCAGAATACGAAGTTAGATGAGACTACCAGAGTTGAGGTGAATCGTCGATCTACGGTGCTACAGAGGTCAGTTCGAAAAACTCTAGTTTACTAAAAGCTTCGTCGGCGGAAGATACTTCTCGGCGGAGGTTTGCGGGTCCATCGGAGAGGCGCGTGACTTTCACGCGCCACCGTCGGTAGACACACTGTCACCGGAATGTGATTTTATGTGCTGAAAATTACTGGATATGTCTCCCTCTTGCTCGTTTCTTGCCCTGGTATTGATGGGTCTTTTGGTTTGAGGTTGATTTTTTTTTGTGGTGAGCAAGAAGGTTTCAGATTTGTTTTGTGGATTCTGGGTTTATATTCCAGTGTGTTGTTAGTGGAATACTACGTCATCATGAGTGAGGCGGAGAAGAAAGTTAGTGTTACTGATGTGGTTGCCACTTCAACCAAGTTAACTGACCAGAGATTAACTGGTCCTAATTATCAGCACTGGCGCAAAATTATCCAGGTTGTGGTCCGGGGCATGGACAAAGAAGATCATCTCACTGGTACAGCCCCTGACTCTATAACTGATGCTGCTGGAAATAAGGTGTGGCTGCGTGATGATGCCCGTTTGTATGGTCAAATTCTGAATTCTATGGACCCAAAGGTCTCTGAGTTAGTGACACATTGTGATACCGTGAAGGAAATTTGGGAATATTTGGGCGTTCTGTATTCTGGAAAGGATGATATGAATCGATTGTATGATGTTGCATTATCCTTCTTTCGGCCTAAACAGAAGGAGTCTAATCTGAGTGATTATTTTGCATCTTTCAAGAAAGTCTATGAGGAGTTCAATTCCTTGATGCCCCTGGATCTTGATCTTGAGAGAAGGCGCCAACAGAGGGAGCAGTTGGCTATTATTGCATTCCTGAGTGGCATGCAATCTGAGTATGATTCTGCACGGTCCCAAATTCTTGCTAGTGGTGAGATATCCCTTACTGAAGCATTCTCACGGGCTAATCGATCTGTTAGACCTGCTTCTTTCACACCAGGTATCTCCGAGCGGTCTGGGTTGATTGGTCAATCATCTTATGATGCACGTGGTGGTCGTGGTGGTCGTGGTGGCCGTAGTGGTCGTGGTCCCGATGGCAAGTTTACATGTTATCATTGTGGTGGAGTGGGTCATACTCGTGACAGGTGTTGGAAGTTGCATGGCAAACCACCCCCTGTTCGTTCTGCCAATGTGGCTTCTAGTGTGGCCTCAGGTGTTCATGATTTGAATCTTTCCTCTACATCTTCTACTTCAGATGAGGGGCGTGTTAGTCTGTCTGCTGCTGAGTATTCCCGCATAATGAGTCAGTTATCTGTCTCTACTGGTTCGATAGCTTCTGCTGCGACTAATGCCTCTGCTCTTATGTCGGTTTCCCCTCGTGCCTGGGTTATAGACTCTGGTGCTTCAGACCATATGACTGGGAACCCAGGTATTCTGGATACATATTCTTCCACATCGTCTCATCCTGCTGTGCGGGTTGCTAATGGGACGTTTGTGGAGGTGAAGGGGATTGGCACTGCATCTCCTACTTCTACTTTGCATTTGGACTCCGTTCTCACTTTATCCTCATTTTCTTTCAATTTACTCTCTGTGAGTGCCCTTACAAAGGCACTTAAATGTTCAATAACATTTTTTTCTGATCATTGTGTCTTTCAGGATCAGTCTACGAAGAGGATGATTGGTAGAGGTCGTCTCACTTCCGGCGGGCTCTATGTTTTGGATGATGAACCTCCTTCTTCCTTGCTGGTGTCGAGTCCTCCTTCTCCTATGGAGCTTCATTGTCGTTTTGGTCATCCTGCTCTTCCCAGCTTAAAGCTTTTGTGTCCTTCTTTATCTTCGTTACAACTGTTGTCTTGTGAGTCTTGTCAGTTTGCGAAACATCATCGCAGGTCTTATGTGTCTAGGAGAGTTAAACGAGCTTGTGCTCCTTTTGACTTAGTTCATTCTGATATTTGGGGTCCCTGTCCAATTGTGTCACAATCAGGTTATCGATATTTTGTTACTTTTGTGGATGATTATTCTCGTACTACTTGGGTATATTTAATGAAAAAACGTTCAGATTTGTTCTCTATTTTTTGTTCATTCTATGCTGAAATTTGTACTCAACATTCTTTATGCATCCGTATCCTGCGGAGTGATAATGCTAAAGAATATCTATCCACTGATATGTCTTCTTTCTTGTCTAGTAAAGGTATTCTCCATCAATCTTCTTGTCCGGACACCCCTCAACAAAATGGGGTGGCTGAACGTAAAAATCGTCATCTTATGGAGGTTGCCCGTGCTCTTATGTTCCACATGCGAGTTTCTAAAATTTTTTGGAGTGATGCTGTTCTCACTGCCACCTATCTCATTAATAGAATGCCTTCGTCTGTTCTCCTTGGCAAAATTCCCTATCAACTCTTATTTCCGAGTGATGTGCTTCACTCTCTCCCGGTCCGGGTCTTTGGTTGTACTTGTTATGTTCGGGATATTCGTCCCCATCTTACTAAATTGGATCCTAAGTCGTTGCGCTGTATTTTTCTTGGATACTCTCGTACTCAAAAGGGTTATCGATGCTTCTCTCCCGAATTGAGACGATATCTCGTTTCCTCAGATGTTGTTTTTGATGAGTCTATTGCCTATTCCTCTCACTCCTCTCCTCCCGGGTCTTTCCCATCTTCGTCTCCCTCTTCTGATCTTGATGAGTGTTTGGTGTATGATCTTGTGCGGACTCCCGAGTCGTCCTTGTCTAGTTCACCTAGTTCTTCTCCCCAGTTGCGGACTTATACTCGTGGTCCTCGTCAGGTAGTTCAGTATGGTCCATCAGTTCCTTCGGAAGTGGGGCCATCTCCATCATCGGTCTCCTCGACTGATCTAGACCCTGGACCCGAGGTCCCAGCTGATGTTGATATCCCTATTGCTCTTCGGAAAGGGAAACGCCAGTGTGCCACGTATCCGTTATCTGCCACTATTTCCTATGCAGGAGTCTCTGAGTCTCTGCGAACTTTTGTTTCGGCTCTCGATTCTATTCCCATTCCTCGATCTGTTACTGAGGCTCTGTCCAATCCTGGTTGGCTCTCTGCTATGCAGGATGAAATGACTGCTCTGGACAGGAATCATACTTGGGATCTTGTGCCGTTACCTCTTGGGAAGAAGGCTATTGGTAGTAAATGGGTTTATACAGTGAAAACTAATCCTGATGGGTCTGTTGCCCGCCTTAAGGCGCGTCTGGTGGCCAAGGGCTATGCCCAAACATATGGAGTTGACTATACTGATACGTTCTCTCCAGTTGCCAAGTTTACTTCTGTTCGTCTTCTTCTTTCTCTTGCTGCCACATATGATTGGCCTTTACATCAGCTTGATGTGAAGAATGCCTTTCTTCATGGCGATCTCCACGAAGAAGTTTATTTGGAGCAACCACCTGGGTTTATTGCTCAGGGGGAGTCGGGTATGGTCTGTAGGTTGAAGAAAGCTTTATATGGCTTGAAACAATCTCCACGAGCTTGGTTTGGTCGATTTACTGAAGTAGTTCGCAAGTTTGGTATGAGAAGGTCTGCAAAAGATCATTCAGTGTTCTACCAGCAATCGAGTGTAGGGAGCATTTTGTTGGTGGTCTATGTAGATGACATTGTGATTACAGGAAGTAATGTAGGCGGCATATCTTCATTAAAGAATTTTCTGCAAAGTCATTTTCAGACTAAGGATCTAGGTCTTTTACGCTATTTTTTGGGTGTGGAACTGGCCCGAGGTAAGCGTGGGATATTATTGTCTCAAAGAAAATATGTTTTGGATTTGTTACAAGATACTGGGATGAGTGACGCAAAGCCATGTGACTCTCCTATGGTGCCCGGGGTGAAGCTTCTTCCTGATGAGGGTGATAGTTTTGATGATCCTGAACAATATAGACGGCTTGTGGGCCGATTAAATTATCTTGGAGTGACTCGTCCAGATATATCATTCTCAGTTAGTGTGGTGAGCAGATTTATGTCCAGTCCAAGAGTACCTCATTGGGAGGCTGTTTTACATATTTTACGATATCTTAAAGGTGCTCCGGGTTTGGGTTTGCTATACGCAAACCACAATCATGTGAGGGTTGAGGCTTTTTCGGATGCTGATTGGGCAGGTTCTCTTAGTGACCGGAAGTCTACTACTGGATATTGTGTGTTTGTAGGTGGTAATCTAATTTCTTGGAAGAGCAAGAAACAATCTGTGGTAGCTCGGTCAAGTGCGGAGTCCGAATACAGGGCTATGGCTCACACAGTGGCTGAAATATGTTATGTGAGACAACTAATGAAAGAATTGGGATATGGGCAGCGGGTTGGATCTCATTTGTGGTGTGATAATCAGGCCGCTATTCATATTGCCTCGAATCCTGTCTTTCACGAGAGGACGAAGCATATAGAAGTTGATTGTCACTTTGTGCGTGAGAAGGTTGAAGTAAAGAAGGTTGTATTGAAATCTGTGAGGACTACTGACCAACTAGCTGATATCTTCACTAAATCTCTAGCTGGGGCTCGGGTTGGGTTTATTTGTAACAAGCTGGGCATGACTAACATCTATGCTCCAGCTTGAGGGGGAGTGTCATGAGAGTTAAGGGTAGTTTGGTAATTTAGTATTTAGGGTATTGTATCTGCGTGTAATTTATATATATATATAGAGTGTATCTGTGCTAGAAAAAAAGTAAGAAATAAAAAATATTCTTTACACTCTCACGACAAAGCCTTCTCTGTTCTCTCATCTTCTTCATTATCTTCCTAACCTGTGATTCATCTTCTTGTACATATATGATTGGATTTAACCCTAGCTTTCTGACCTTCTTGGTTTCTTTTTTCTTTCCTTGTTTTCATTCTCTATAATTTATGTTGACAGTTCCAAGAGAAAAGAACAATGGTTTCATCTATGCAAAAATTTTTGGTGGCTTTGCAAAGATAAGATCTTCGGTATGATTCATTCCATTTATGTAAGCCATCTTAAATATAATAGTCAAAGAAATTTTGTAACACTTTTGTTTATTTTCTAGATCTGTGATCTTGTCGCCATATCCAGGCTTCTCAATGCTACTCTTGTCATTCCAGAAATCCAAGAAAGTACTCGATCGAAACACATTAGGTATTTACGCTGTCTATCTATGTTAATGGCTAACAGCTTTAACAGTCATCTTTTCTGCTCCTCAGCTTTGTTGTTTTCTGCTCCTTACATTTTGTATATGACTATACAGTCACAAATTCAAAAGCTTTTCGTATCTCTATAACGAGGATGAGTTCATAGCATCACTCTCAAAAGATGTAATCATCGTGAAGAGCCTACCTGAGGATTTGAAGGCCGCTAGAAAGAGGAATGAGATCCCTACATTTAAGCCAAAAGGTTTTGCTTCTCCAAATTTTTATATGAAAGAAGTTCTGCCAGAGCTTAAGAAAGTAAAGGCTATTGGCCTGGTTATTACGGACGGAGGATGCCTGCAGGTTGGCTAATATCTTTATTAAACAAAGTATTAGTTGATACATCCCAAACTATTTGTTTGTTTAGGAGTCATCAGTCGTTTTGATGGATTTGATCCTTATAATGTTTCCACGTGGTAGAGCTTTGGTTATTTCTTAGCTGGGACAATTGTGTGGCGCTTTGCATTTTGTATGATGGTTTGCATTAAAGTGAAATTGTAAATATTTTATTATGTCTTATTCCACATGTTAGTGATTTTCATGTGCTTTGACTTTATTAGTTGGCAACTACTTTTCAACTTTGCTGTTCTAAAATTGCTTGCTAAGTATAGAGATATACTTGGCCTGTTGGCCATCAAGCAACATGTTTGCCCTAAGCAAAAAGCAAATGGTAGAGGCTGAAAAATCCTAAAGTACTTGATCAATTTCTTAACATTAAGAGAAATAACTTTGCTTTTGTTACTTTTACTAGACCATGGTGCTTTAAGATTCTAATATATTATAGAATAGAGTCCAGCCTCCTCCAATAGCCCCTGACACTCAAGTGGTAGTTGTCCTTTTAAAAGTACTGGCGGTATCGAAGTAACTTCTCAGCATAGTTCCATATAATTGGTGTTTTAGGAAATATGTACTCTAGCGCACCTTTAGTTGGTTTGAGCCCAAAATTGCCCATACACATGCATTGTGGCCAAGTCTTTTCATTCCAACAATGAAAGCACTTTCCAAGTTGAATTAATATTGTATAAGAGAAACATATTCTGTAATAATTAATGCCTCATTATCAACTGAGGAGACTTCAGTATTCTAGCCATCATCAGCACTTGCTGCATTAATATATGGTAGTTCTACAAAAATAACTCCTTTTCTCTCTGTTGTTCCCTTTTTCTATACGTATTTTATTTTTCCATTTCCAGTCTTTGGGTTTGATTTGAGATCATCTTTCAACTAGGAAATCCTAACCAAAGTCCTCTTGACTTAATAGTTTGAGAGCTCAAAAAACTTCTTATAAAGCCTTTTGGTTTCGTCAGATATTTTTTACTCTTTTTAGTTATTTCGCACTAAAGTATTGCATGCACCAGTTAGGCAGTTAGGTTAGTCTGCATTACATTAAAAATTGGAATACCCATTGAGGTTTTTGAGAAAAAATATAGAATAATGGGCTTTGTGCTCTGTAATTCCTAATTGTTTTCTTTTTATTTTGTACCAGCATGTTTCTCCAGTGAAAAAGCTGATAAGTTTTGTGAAGCCTCATGAAAAAAGTATTAATATTTGCTTGGATTCTGCCTTGGTGCTTGAGTTTCTTCATCATCATCCTGATCTTAACTACAGTGACATCTGAAACCATTAGATATGGATAGCCATTATGTCTGATAATAACTGAACTCTAGCCTGTTGGTTGCATGGATTTTTATAAATTGCTAGGAATGGAGAATTCCTGTGAGCTTCATTTTTCTTTGCAGTGTGTATGACTCTCTTTTGCAAAGCCCCAATAACTAAAAGTCAGCCAGTCAAAGATCTGTATCAAAACTTTGCAAGGGTAAAGGTTAAAAAGGAAGAAGGTTTGACACAGCTGTGCAGAAATAGCTAGCTTTGTAGACTCATAAGTGCCAACACTTACCCTTGAACTGATTTTCTTTTCCTCTAAATGGAAAAGGTTTGGCACAGCTGTGCAGAGGTAGCTAGCTTTGCAGACTCATAAGTGCCAACACTTCCCCTTGAACTGATTTTCTTTTCCTCTAAATGGAAAAGGTTTGGCACAGCTGTGCAGAAGTAGCTAGCTTTAGGGACGCTAAATGCCAGCATTTGCCCTTGAACTGGCCTTCTTTTCCTTTAGGACTTGTCGATAGTTTTGCAATCATGTTGTCTGAAGAAGAACATTGACTGATGGAGATTCTACTTTATTACCCCCTCGATATAAACTTGCCATCATTTTGACTCGTGATAGCATATTTCTCAATTCCCATTCTGGATGTCCCCAAATACTTTTAGGTAGGAATTAAAGTGCTCTTTGTTAATTCAATTTGCCTACTGAGCTTGTAGGAACTTGTCTTTCATCATTTTAACCAAGGTATTACTTTTTCACTGGGCTGATTGGAACTTATTAGTGGTAGTGTCAGTGGTTATTTGGTCGTGTCCATTCTGTCACACAGTAGTTGTGTTTGACGATATGAACATTAGTATTTTCTGCGATATTACTTTGTACTGTCACACAATCCGTTGTTTTTCTTTTTAAATGGTCTTCATTATTTTTTCTCTGTTTATTTACAAATCAACAATCATTTTCCAGTCAATGCTCCCACCCAGCATGTCTGAGTTTCAAAGGCTTAGATGCAGAGTTGCCTTCCATGCTCTTCAATTTCGCCCAGAAATTCAGAAGCTTGGTCGACTGATAATAAAGAAGTAAAATTCTCTCACTTTCTTCTGTTGATTAGAATGTAATGCACGTTGCATAAAAGAAAGAATTATGTATAGAGTGGTGCTGTTATCACATAATATGACCAGTGTTCATATGAGGGAAAAGTTCAACAAATGTTCTCTGCTGCGATGACACTGTGGGGTTTTTCTTGCCACTTGAGGCCTCCACTCCACCAATTTAAGATTGTTTATCGCAGTTGATGTATCAGACATCCTGATCCTTTTCTTCCACAGGCATCGTGAAATGCACAAACCTTTCATAGCATATCATCCTGGACTTACTAGAGAGACGTTGGCATATCATGGCTGTGCAGAACTCTTTCAGGTCAGTCATCTATTGTCTTTCATTTTCGTATTGTGGTCTTTAATCTTAAGTTGTATTAATATATTTCAGTGTTTCTTGATTCTTTTAAAGAGAAAAAATTCTTTGATTGGATTACTTCTCATTAAATTTGCCACCGAAATAGCTCTGAATGACTGAATCAACACATATTCTCACTTCTTGATAGTTGTCCTGACCACATCTTGTAACTTGGTACTTCTAGGATGTGCACACTGAACTCATACAGTACCGAAGAGCGCAAATGATCAAACAAGGAATTGTCAATGACGAACTTAGTGTAGACTCCCACTTTCGACGAGATAATGGCTCATGTCCCCTGCTGCCAGAAGAGGTATGCTGGGTAAAACTATCAATTGTTGATAATCTTCATATTAACTTCTTTATAGTACTTGTTTTTATATTTACTTTTGTTCCCATAAGAAATTCTTTGGTTTTTACTATTGTTTTTCCGTTATATATGTGTCCACTATCACAAGGCCAAAAGACTTATTTCTATGCATTTCATATTCTATTCCTCGTTATAATGAAATTTATTACAACTTTACGCAAGATACAGTATGAACATATTACGGAAAGATGGGCATGGAAGAAGATTGCAAATATGTGCATTTTCAATCTTGTCATCCTTTGCATGTGAGTTGTCTTTGTATACTAGGGATGAACAGAAATATCACTATTTACTTTCTACAAAAATTAAAAAGATTGGAGATATCTTTCCTTTCATTTAGTTCTTGAATTGCTTCGCAGAAAATTAAGGGAAAAGGGGGACAAAATGATGATAAATCAGGACATGTCACATATGTCTACATTGACAGTATCAGTGCTTTTCAGTTTTTCCTCTACTTCCACTTGTTCTTGTCATTTTAGACCGAGCTACTCAATTATCTGTAATGTCTTTGGTATACTTGACGTGAAGTACGGGAGTTCAGGGGTCAAATGTCTACACAAGGATATGATCAAACACAATGTCCTTCCATGTCTTCGAAGGACACCAGAACCTTTTACCATAGTCCCTCTTGCCATTGCTTGGAGAATTTGGATGTGAAAAATAGGAGGGTCTTTGAAGATAATGAGTCGAATATCGTTTTAGCTTTAGACAATTGTATTTAAACTTTAATTTTTTTGGCTTTTCTGAAAATTGTTAATCATGATTTGTGCAAGGGTCAAACAGCTAGACCTGTTTGACCCTGTTTAGGGCTGTATCTTTTCTTTGGTAGTACCAGCATGGTACCCATTTTAATAAAACCTTTTCCATTCAAAGGAAATGAAAACTGGAGCCCAGAGGATTAGTAGAAAAATAAATAAAAATCCCATAGTAAATCTTGCACTCAAGAATAAATTTGCTGTAAGACAATGTCAAATTAAATTTTCTATTACTCTACATATAATGGTGAGTCACCACATTGAAAACACCATTTGCTATACAAATATATGAGGCAGTTACATAACATCCTATATATATATGGGTCACTTCATTTTCTATACGCGGTCACTCATCATAGTTTTGTTGATATTTCATTTGGTCTTGCGGTTGGTTTGTGAATGTGAATGTGAACATGAACATGAACACGTGTAGGTTCTTAATATGGTTTAAGGTCATAGATAAGAAGTTAGGAGTATTTTTGTGACAAGTTCATGCTAACTTTCGACCATGAATTCTTAATATGGTTTAAGGTCAGCGATAAGAAGTTAGGAGTATTTTTGTAACGAGTTCATGATAACTTTCATCCATGAATAGCACTTTTACCAACCTATTTTTGACTTCTTGCGTATATGATAACTTTGAAACAAAGTGTTCATTTACACTTTCAATGATTTTTTTGACATTTCTATTGTATTTGCTCGTAAGTCATAACTGGATCATTGAGGTGTTTGACTATCAACTTGCCACTATAAACAGTTTTGCAATTCATAAATGTTTACACTAGAATTATGAAGTAGGCTGCAAGAAGAAAAATTAGATCGTGTTGAATACTAAGGTCAGAAGTTGGATTTCAAGAAAAAAAACATAAGATCAAAAGTTGAATTTCAATGATATTAAAGTCAAGGTGAAGAGGGAAAAGGCAGTCAAACTTCTGATTTTGCACTGAGGAGAAGATTTCTTGTTGAACTCAGAACTGGGAACAATTATGGCAGTTCTGATTACAAATGGCGGATAAAAGAAAAGAGAGAGAAATGTTGTTGTGGAGAGACATGGATGGCCAAATTTACGACAAGACTGAGTAGCAAATGAGAATTTACATTGGATTCCATGTAGTCTTTGTAAATTCATATTGTCGAGTCAACATATTTGGAATATAAGAACTTCTTATTATTGTTCATTTCTAATTTCTATATGTCCTGGTAAATAAAGTTTTTGGCAACCTTTTCGTTGTAATCCAAATTTGCCTTGCTAGTAGCCACACTGGGTTCATATTGGTGTCCATGAAATATCACTGTATATATCTAATTTCCTAGAAGAGGCTTCTAAATTTGATGAAGTTGCTAAACATCCTTTTGAGGGTAGGGAAAGTTTTTTAATTGTTTTCGATCCTTCTGTTTTATTGTTTTTTTCGCATTTTTAATGGAAGTGGGAAAGGAGAACACTCTGTTTCTTTGTTCTTCAGGAAACTTGGTTTGAAAGTGCTCTTGTTTATAAAGTTGGAACTTTTGCAGGTTGGCCTTCTCCTTCGAGCTATGGGCTACGATCCTCAAACAAATATATATATAGCAGGTGCTGAAACTTTTGGTGGTCAACGTGTCTTGATACCTTTGCTTGCCATGTTTGAAAATGCGAGGGATCGTACTTTCCATGCTAATACTGAGTTGCCTGATTTGGTTGGTCCTGAAACTCGTATTCCTTCAAATAATTTTCAACCATCTCCAGTCAAAAGTGAAAAGCAACTCAAAGAAGAGTGGAACAGGGCAGGTCCTCGTCCTCGGCCCCTTCCCCCACCTCCGGCCCGACCTATTTACCAACATGAAAAAGAAGGGTGGTATGGTTGGATTACAGAAACTGACACTGAACCGGACCCTTCACCTATGGATTTGAGGCAGCAAGCACACAGGTTGCTTTGGGACGCTCTTGATTACATTGTTTCCGTAGAAGCAGATGCATTCTTTCCTGGTTTTCATAATGATGGTAGTGGATGGCCAGATTTCTCAAATTTGGTCATGGGACATCGGCTGTATGAGGGTGCTGCTTCCAGAACATATCGACCAGATAGGTAACATTCGATGAATTTTGCATTGGTTTAAATGTAGTTATATCCCTTTGTTCATTGAAAGTATCCATCATCAGTGTAGTGGCTGCTGAACAAACAAACAAACTGGTTCTCTTTATGACCAATATTTAGTATTTTATACGTAAACTGTTTTCTTAGCTTCACGTAACAATGTTTGTGCTAGTTTTCTCCTATCATTCTATCACGACATGAGCTTGAGTAGCATCAATATTTACTATTGCACCACAAGAGTTGTGTATATCAATGTTTTAATTTTCTGACACAGAATCTTATTTTCTGAACAGGAAAGTTCTTCAAGAGTTTTTCAACATGATCCGCGATGATCTGTACCATCCCAAGCATAATTGGACACGTAAAGTAAAGGAGCATCTTTGGAAAAGCATGGCTGAGGAAGGCCTTATCAGGGAATCTCTGCTCTCAAAACCAACCTCGTTCCTGTCACACCCTGTGCCTGAATGCTCTTGTAGAGTTCCATCTGAAGATTCACATCAGGTAAAAGGTGATGATGGTCGATTTCTCTACGGAGGTGAGATTGATTGCCCTGAATGGATGCCGCGTAAGCCAGAAACTTTTACCATTTGGCAGACTGTAGAACTGGCAAAACTTGAGAATAATGGATCAGCAGATTATGAAAGTCCTGTGGTTGAACAGCCAGAATCTGATGACACTGGTGACAAAAGCAGCACGACGTCGGCTTTTGATCAGGATGATGAATGGGATCCTAACGACTAGAATATAATGTGCAGAAGATACAGTTTTCTAAAACTAAAGCTCCGTCCGTATCAAGAGATGCCTTCTGGAATGAATTTTTTTGGGGAGGAAAAATTTTTGATTTCTTTTACATTACAGTTGCAGCTTACTTCTTTGCGGGAAATAATATTCAGATTTATTCTTTTGAGTAGATTTAAGGAAAATTCTAGGCACAGTAGAAAAATATTTGTATACCTTCATACACGGCGGGACTTGGTGGACATGAAACAGTACAGAGGTTCGATACAGTTGGAAGTTGAAACAAGGTGAAACATAGATTCTCTCTCTCTCTCTCTCTCTCTCTCTCTCTCTCTCTCTCTCTCTCTCTCTCTCTCTCTCTCTCTCTCTTCTCTGTTTTAGCTGTTGCAAACTCTGGACGCATTGTTTTCACAAGGAAGATGAGATGGGGAGATGCGGTCAAGAAAATTTTTGAATTCCTTCAGTTCTCTTTACAGTACACAAATCATTCATTGCTTGCTCTTGGTGAGAAAATTTTTGCGGTTGCTTTTGATCCTTTTTTTTTTGTTAGGATGATCTGATTATTACTTGATTTCTGATCCAATTTGTTCTGGGAAAGATGTCATTTCTCTTATGTGCTATGCTTAATCCAGTAACCTCTCTAAGATGCTACTGGAAAGTTTTTTGAGTACAGGAGCCTAGAACACATGCAGTAATTCTCTTTTTTTCTTCTTCCATTATAAATCTCAAGGATGGATGCCATAAGCTAGCTTTGTGGGTATACAATTTTCAGCTTTGTTTATGATTTATGCGCAGGAGCCACTGCATACCTTCTAACCAAGGTCATCTTCTTGAAAGGAAGCAAAACACAACTAAAAAAAACCCAGAAAAGCCAAATTGAAACAATAATTTTATCTGTTTTGACTGTCGGGTCCGCACTTGCTTTATTTCTCGTGACCGCGTCTCACTTAACGCTTAACGGTACTTGAGCTCAAAAAATGCGTTTGCTGATTTGAGAGATTCTTAATTTAAAGAAAACCGAGTATTATTACCAAAGGAAACACCATACTTATTCTTGTTCCATTATCTTAAAAAGGCAGAGTTTCTTCAACAGGTGCTTCAGCAAGCATATCACTACTGGCACAAGTGTGCATAAGCAATGCTGGTAGAAAAAAGGAGATTGGGAACATTGTAGACATGCAATCTTGTGTGATGCCATTGATGCCATTACAGCAAGCAGGACTAAGTTTGTCCAATATTCCACCAATAAGAGACCCAGTAATCTCTTCTATACACCCATGTACAATAAGAGCAGAAGACAAACATTTTGTTGAGAGATATGGAGAACCATCACCACTCATTGGAGAAAATAGTGGTGGTGATGCCAATTGAGCTATTGCAATTTGAAATTGAAATGGCAATGAAGAACAGATTGCAATAATGGCTAGTAGGGAAGAGACTCCTTGAGCTTGCCTTGACATGGTTCAATTAGGACTTGGTGCTTAATCAGGAGGTGTAGTAGTTGAATGAACAAGATTAGTGAGGATTTCATATATAGAAGAGTAAAGGGGGGGGTGGGATTGAGATGGAGATTAATGTGTTAGGTGGTTTATAGTTTTGTCAATATGTGATATATGGAAATAATCTTGTAATGTTGTTCATAATGAAATGCATCATGGGTTCTTAATGGAAATAAATATTTGATGATGTAATTGGATTCATTTGAATAAAAGCATTTTAATGGAATTTAATTTGTCACTATTATACAATTTTATTAAAATTAAATTGGTGGTGTTGGTTTTTTTATTTTTTTTTTGAAATACCAAAGAGAAATAAAACATGTTTGCAGCTGGAATCGAACCTCAAACACACATGTCTAACCCAATCGATTGGTTACATGTCTAACCCAATCGATTGTTAACCAAGGCATATCTTGTTGGTGTGTTGTTTCTTTCTTTTAAGTAATAATATTTGGAGGGATTTCAATAGAAAAATATGTACTTTTTATATGAACCACCTCTCCCAACCTGCTGTAGCGAAACTAATTGCAAAATGGTGAAAATTGACCACGTTAAAATCACCACCGCCGTCCGCTGTCGGTGGGATTTGGTATAACCAACCATCGCTGCTACTTGGTGGGAGTGGGAATGGCAATGTAAATGAATCGCTGCCTTCAACTTATGGGAATGAGAACGTAAACGAGAATAGGAAAAGAGGTAACCAATCGATTTGTGGGAATGAGAATGAAAATGGTGATAAAAGGGAATGAAAGTCTACCAACACCCTATTTGGGGGAACGGCAATTGAGCTACATCGTAGGTTGGAACAACAAAAGAGTTCAATTGATAATATTAGAAAATTATTTTAAAAAAAAGAGAGAACAGAATTAAATTGATAATATCGAAACCCAAATTTGAATTTTATTTCTAACAAACTCCCTTGCTTTCATGATTGAAGAAATTTATATATTAATATTATTCCTAATTAAACATAAAGTATGATATGTTAGCACCTAGAGGCTATAGCTAAACATCTTCACACAAGCTGAATAACACAATCTCCAACAATACTACTTCCTCTTATTCAATCAATCTTGATTAATCCTCTAATTAACTTAATCAAGGAGCCTCGGGTTCTTCGGCAGCAGCTAATTCAGCAGAAATGGCACAACTGTACTTGAGCAATGGAGGAAATAAGGGAGTCACAGGAAACAATTTAGGCCAGCAATCTTGAGTGATTCCATTGATAGCATTGCAACAATTAGGGCCAATTTTCCCAATTTGGCCACTAACAATTGACCCCAGAATTTCTTGGACACAACCTGGTACATTCACTATAGAAGACCAACATTTTATTACATCAGCCGGACCACCACCACCAGGAAGTGGAGGCAATGGCAAACCACCGCCACCGGGAAAAAATGGAGGTAGTGGCAAACCGCCACCACCGGGGAAAAGTGGTGGTAGTGGCAAACCGCCGTCGAAAAAATTTGATGGTAATGGTAACTGAGCCACCGTAATTCGGAACAATATGGTTGTGAAGATTGCCATTGCTAGTGGTGAAGAGGTTGCTTGAGATTGCCTTACCATGGTTAGTTACTCACTTTGTAGCAAAGTAAAACCTAATTCCTTTTGGTGTTGTAGTTGAATGAATTGAGTGTGACTATAACTATGAATTTATAGAACAAAAAGGAGGGTAAATAAATGTGTAAGATTAAATATGGGGTGGTACATATATTTATGGTAAGTTAAATAGGGAAATTCATTGGTAACAGCCACAATTAAAATGCCTTAAAGTTTGGTCAATTTATTGGATGTATGGACCATAAAGCTTGTATAAAGGAGAGAGAGAGATTGAAATTCCAATTGATAATCCCCTTTAACTTCAAGGGGACACAAACTTAGTGCCGCTTAAAGGAAAGTTAATGAGAGAGATTTGTTTTTGATTGCGTTACCTCTTATCCTAAGTGCTCCATATAAAAACCTCATTTTACATAAAGTTATACTACGTTGAGTTTTTTAAAAATCATCAAACACTTAATAATTTCATTAAAGGATAATCTTATATTATACGTTATCTTATCCTCTGCTTCAAAGGAACCCTAATAAACAAGTGATGGAAGGTCATTGGAGAATTTACTCTCAACATAATGTTCTTGTCTTAAAAGTTCAAAACTGATTAAAAAAATTGGCAGTAAATACACAAACGTTAGGTACAAGAACTTGCTCTTGGTTTTGATTTTGACCTCAGAACCAATGTTACAAGTACAAATAAATAAAATTAAGGGAACCCCACCACACACAGCCATAATAATACCCTATGAATTAAAGAATATAAAGAAAGGGCAAAAATTGAATTGCACAACCATTTGCTCACATCAAGCAACTAGGTATTGTAGCAGATGCTTTCCAACTGATATCATGTCTGCAACCATATCTTCGACCAAAATTCTCCATCATAGTGATGAGAGCAACATCACGCCGCATGCATTTGTTACAATGATTTGTTAAAGCGACTTCCGGTAACGTTTTGGTCTTAAGCAGCAATGGGGGAATCCTGCATTCAAAATAAGTTATAAAAATTATGCAGGAGATTCACGCAGACTAATTATGCTAGGAGGTTTGCTTTAAATGCAAAGGGGCATACACAAATCCACTCATTACATGTTGATGTGGAATGCAATGAATGGTTTGCTTTAAATGCAAAGGGGCATACACAAATCCACTCATTACATGTTACAACATCAAGTTGGGATAACTTCGAGACACCAAAAGTTGGGATACCTATCATTTTCGTGAAGAATATGATCCTTGAACAACACTATAAGCAACTCCAACTGTGCTAAAATGGGATGCTAAAATCCTATTTTAACACTTGAATGGTGTAATAGTAGAGTGGTATAATTTCTTAATTCCAACCCAAGGTGCTAAATGTGATGCTAAAAGGTTTTTGGAGCCAAGCCAAGCCCATCGAAAATCCAGTATCTTCACTCTCAACCAACTTTCCCTCCATTTATACCTTCCCTCTCATTCCCTTCAAGAAGTGCTAAATTAAGCACCCCACCACATAAAATGCTATTTTAGCACACCACTTCGAGTGATGGTTTTTGAAGTTGAGGTGCTATTTTGGTAGTTAAAACCGTATAACACCCCATTTAGCACTCCCCTTGGAGTTGCTCTTAGTAGCACTCCAGAGATTCCCAAAAATTGCAAATTTGACCTTTTAATCTCCGACACAACCATATAACATTCTTTTTTACATTAGAAACAAATTACGAAATAATACTAGTGTCTTGTCCCTGTTATCTTAACCTGTTGAAACATTATGGCCTTGTTGGAGTATGACCCGCCCATGTTACGTTTAGAGTTCCAGATCATAAAGAAGTCAATCATCATAATGGAGGAGCATCAAAGGTCAATGTCAATATTTTACGGAGCAAACAGTAATACCCACCTTGGCAGTCAAGTTTGACACAGCCATATGAAACTTCTCCTTAGTTTTTGTGCCTGCAATCTGACCGGCTCTTGCCATCTTACTGAAAGTGCCATTTAGCCAAGATGTTCCAGCATTCACATACCTGTCAAGAACCAAAACAGAGTTAATGATCAAACTCACTTTCCAAGTTCTGTACATGCTTTCCGAATGAATTGAGATTTAAACAAGAAATTCTGCTTCAAGTTGATTTGCGCAACAAAGTTATAGATATAGCTAACAGGTGATGAGTAACATCAAAAGAAAAATAATTACATCGGAAGCAGACAAAAGAACTAACAAATATGGTTTCATGGAGCTGATTCACACCTGCTTGATTTGACAGCTGATCCTGTATTGTTTATTTTCTTCTCAGCTGCAAATATAGCTGCCATTGTCTTGTCTGACACTTGAAGTCTTTGGTCAACAGACTTCACCTTCTCATTAACAACAGAAATCCCAACTGTCAATTTTTCAGTAAAACCAACTCTCCTGTCCAAAGAAATAACCTTGGCAGACGCAGTGGCCGTCAACTGGTGCTTCTCGTCAAATGCTTTAGCCTTACTCATTGCTTCTTGTCCAATTACTGAACCTTTTGCCAGCATATTTGTAACCACATCTTGTGCTTTACAAACATAAATTCTTCCACTGCCAGGTGGGCTGTTTTGCTCCTGCTAACAGAGACAACAAGACACATAAGCCAACAAACATGGATTCAGTGACTCACAAATTTTCAAGGTGTAATTGAATAGGCATACTGAGGGTATTGGAAGACAGTAAAGTGCAAAAATAGATATATGCAAGTGACCTTTCAAGGCCATGAATTAAGGGGGAAAAATAAGTGTTCAGCATTACCTCAACATTTGGCACCACATGCTGAACAGGAGCAAAAGACACAGAGTTATCCAACAACCTCACTGCCTGCACAAATTGCACATGGAATTATAAATTTCAGCCACAACCAACGTAAGGATTGCATAGACTGGATAATTGACTCACATGCACCTCATTCTTTGGCACATAATTATCCGCTGCAGTTATAGTAACAATCTTGTCTACTATTGTTGCTCCCTGCAGCAAAAGAATACACAAAAGTTTAATTTCTTGGTCTATGTGCGAAGATTATCAGATCAAGGAAAAGAAAAAAGAAAGACATTCACAATTTGATGCCTGTCCATATGAGTGAATGCAAGATGTAATTTAAAAATCAAAGATTTAGCATATCATACAGATTCTGGTGTAAAAGTTATCATGCTATAGCAGTGATCACTGTTCAATACTATCGACAACACAACTAGAAAAGTACTTAAAAAAATTGAATCAAAAATCAAGCACTGGCTTAATTGCATAATCTCTCTGGAAGAATTTGATGAAAGGTTTTAGAAACATTTGGGGCATTAACTATTTCACAGAAAGTGAAATTCACAAGAACTAGTATGAGGTAGTAATTGCCAAATGAAAGGAGAAATTGCAACTCATTAAACAATATTCTTTGCCTTATCAGCAACATAGAGGGTGTAATTCTAGTTCAATTTCTTTTCATAGAGATACCCAGATTGTTGAATAAGAACATTTTGAGCAATTATTCCACCAAATTTTTTTTTTAATTTGCCACTCGACTTTGTTCTAATGTTTGATTCAATCCAAAGAAATAGTTAGAATTGCGTTAAAAGCTAGATTAAGGGACCATCCAAAAGGGAGAAAATGAAGACAAACGATCAAGGTTTGAGTCCTCCTTCCACGGAATTTCTTTAAATTCACTAACATTGTAAATAAAACACATAGAAAAAAAAATTTGCTTATCAAATAGCAGCGCCTGGAAAGGAGAAAAGAAAGACATTTAAGGAAACTAAACAGACCGATAACAACAATGCAATTTCTAGTGCTTTTGGATCCTTGAACGTTACAAATGCTGCCTTTGATTGTCCTGATTCTCTGCATAAACAAAGGGCATAGAAACCTGAATTAGCCATCACTCTACATGTTAGTACATCCAAGAAAAAAAAAATCACATATCATCAATTTTCTATCAATTTCCCGTCTTTCACTCTCGTTACCAGTAATAATGAGGACAATAAAACAGAAAGATCCAAAAAACAAAGAAGCATTTGCTTCAATCAAGTCAAGCCTACTCATTGGAAAACCAAATACTTAAACTCAGACCAACAAAATAATAAATTAATAATAATTCTTCTTTCCCGCGTTTTCTCAGCAACCAAGCAGAGCAGAATATGTGAGTTTTCTCATCAACCAAGCAGAATTTCAAAGATACATTAACTAATGAATTTGAAGGAAAAAAATTAGTAAAAGAAAATCTCTAAGAATGTGTGCACATGCAGAACGTACTGGAGGATCTCAACGTTGTCAATGTCGCCGGAGAAGGAGAAGAACTCGTGAATCTCTCTTTCAGTCGCTAGATCTGACAAGTTCTTCACTTGAACAGTTCTCGTCTACAGCAACAGCAAACAACAACAACATATAATTAAACTGAAAAGGTATCGATTTAGGTCTCAGTACTTCAAAATTATACATAAGACACTAGACTAACCTCCATCGTTATTGACTATATATAAAGCAATAACCGCTTATCAGCTCGTCGTTACTTATAGAGAGAGATACACAGAGAGACAGGGGGAGGAGGAGAAAGAAAGGCTTCCAGGTAAACACCAGAGAAACTGGACCTGTCAACAATAATGTGAGTGGGAGAGGGAATGTGATGGGAACTATGTTCCATAAATGCCCCTGAGTGTTGACATAATTGCATCTCTTAAATTCCCCATTTTACCCTTTTTATGAAAATCTGATTTTGTTTTGGCAATTCCATTTATCAATGAATAATCGTTAGAATGATAAATATGATGTGTATTATCATAATGATCGGATTCGAATAAAAAAATGAATAATATGATGAGAGAGGAAAATTGCACACGCTTAAAAAGAATAAAGGCAAACCTTATTAGAAAAAAATAATATATATCTGTATATATAATATTATAAAAATAAAAATAAATAAAGGTAGAAATCATATTTAATCAATAAATTTTTTGAGAGGGTTAGAGTTGTCCAATACAAAAGTTATAAATGATTTGATTCCTTTCTTGGTCAATATGTGATAATATCTGTGTTTCAACTTTATTGGACTTGTGACTTGTCTTCCTTTGCCTTTTTCTATCTCCTCCCCTTATGCTTCTCTTTTGTTCCTATCTTTGCTAACTTATAGGATTCCTAAGATTGTTATCTTCTCCATTATCACATCTTCTTTGACAAGTTTTTTTTTTTTTTTTTCATATTCCAAGCTGGTTTTTACTGAGTTTTTTGGAAAATTTTGAACTAATTTGGATTGATTTACCATTGGTCAAATGTGGTAGAAAAATATCCAACTCAAGTAGGTTACATTTGATAGATTTGGTCGATCTAGCAGCCAAAGCCCAAAAATCTATGGCTCTTGGGGCAACCTAAACCAACTGGTTCAAGTCTTGGCTAGCCGAGACCGAGAGATGATGAAAGTAAGTAAAATTGTTTTGTCTATGTTTATGTTAGACTTTCTTCTTTTTTTAATGCGTAGTTCACCTAGACTGTTTACCGAACAACTGGTTAGTAAAGGAAACAATGGTGGCAAGGGAGACATTTCAAGATAATTATTACGAGGCATTTATTGAGATTTTATGGGTAGGGAAGTCAAGTCATATTGTGCTCATCAAACAAGCATATTAAGCAAGGTTTAGGAGGCAACTTGAGCAAGACATACTCAACATTGAACCCCCTCACTCACACCAAAAACTAAGCTTGTTTTGGTAAAGAAAACATTTTTCCAACTACTTTCAGTGTTAATTTTGATGGGTATTTCACAGATTCTTGTGATGCAAAAAGGGTTTATGAAACAGGGGAAGGGAGCCCTAGATAGCAGCCATTGAAGAAAATGTTGTGCTTGAAGTCTCTCAAGAACAGGAACTCCATTGAATTCTCATATTCACTAAGAATGGTTGTGAAATGCATAAGTAATCCTCCCAACTACTATGCCAACGTAAATATACAAACTTTTTTCCTGGAAAGTTTGAAACTTGGATTTGTTATCCAAATCATCATCATCAAAGCCTTTATCTCAAAATTTGGGATTGACTACATGAGTTTATGAGAACATCAACGGGAATCCACCACGTGTAAAGTTGAAATTTTTTGGTGTTTATCTTCCTCAGGCACTGTATGGAAGCATTAAGGGGATCACAGCAACTGATAAGGGTGCCTTGGTGAATTAATTAAGGTTCAAGGAATATTGGTTCACTCATGCAAAGAAAAGACATTTTTACATGTGCAACAAGATTAGTTGATCAATACACAAACTCATATAAAAAAATCCTAAGAAACCCCAAAAGGGAATTATTCTTGGTTGTTACCTTTCTCATGAGGAAGTCCTACAGAACCAGCTTAAGGTGCCTGTTAATGGTGGTATAGCTTGCTAGCTTTATAGCTATATATAAAGAGATACATAAATTGTGTGAACTTAACGAAGATCATACATAAATTGTGTTTGAGCTAATTAATTAAGAACCAAACTAAAGAACATAATCTTCAATGGCAACCAAGACTGCAGGAGCAGGAGCTACCGGCAAGCGATCTTACGAGGATTTTGAACCATTCTGCAAATGGCAGAAACAGGAAGAACATGACACTCTTGAAGTCCATCTTCATGGTATTTACTTTTTCTCATATATATATATATATATGTCATCCAACTTTATATCTTTTTAAACCGAAAACCAATCATTGTACTCGTCTTTTGAGTTTTGACTGCCAAATAGGGCCAAGACTCGGGCCAAACAAGCAACGCATACAACTTGTCGACAGATAATTAAGTTGAGGCCCCACTCGAAACTCTACGGAAATAAATCTCATTGGGGATCGCATCATATACCTTTGGCCGAAGCCAATTGCGTCTTACATATTATTTATTTATTTATTTTAGGTTTGAAGAAGGATCAATTGAGAGTTCAACTGAACAATCTTGGGGTTCTAACAATCTCCGGATCGCGTCCTCTGGATGAAACAAGATGGAGCAGATTCCACAAAGAAATCAAAGTGTCAAAGGATTGTAAACGAAATGAAATCCATGCCAAGTTCTCTAATGGCATTCTCTATGTAGTGATGCCTAAGCGATCATCACAATCACAAGATCAAGCAATCCCAAAAACAAACAGTCATAACAAAGAAAACCCAAAACAAGCTCAAAATGCGACCAAGGAATCCATGGATGTCACGGGTACATCGACTAGTATCAGTGGCGAAACTGATAAGAGCTTCAAGGGAAGAGTTTCAAGGCTTGTTAGGGCTAAGCCGATGATCGTGGGGGTGGCTGCTGTGGCAGTGGCGGTTGTGGTGGTGCTTGTAGGGATATATGTAATGAACAAATATCAAGCTCCTCATCATCTCCAAAACTAAACATTGTAATTTACTTTTCCAAGAAAGAAAATATGACTGGATATCCTATTATACAACTCTTTATTAAAGTTTATCTAACGGGAGAGACTACCCCCCTCTCTCTGAAAGTTGTAGTTTCGATTTCTACTAAATTAAGCAATTGTAATGGTGCCATGGAAATTGTTGGTAAGTGCGTTTTGGTGACATGGCATAGGAAGAGTGGATATGAAGACCATAGGAATTAAATGGTGCTTTTTTGCTTGTTTGGATTGTCAAGAATATTGGAGCCAAACCAACTACTTTTCTCCAAAAGTGGGCAATGGGCCAACCAAAGTGCATGCTCATGTTCTTGGCCCAACAAAATAAATCCATTAAAGTGGCATTGTTGTGTCATGCCCATCCTTATGATTTATGGCGGAATAAATTTACAAAATACATATCCATGCTCCAACATAATGACACCAATATTGCAATTGCTTAGATCAACCACCATGGTAGCATTTTAATGGTCCATGGATGGTATTTGAGGTCCCTTTTAAAAAATGGTCTCCATGATTTTGTTGTCACAAAATTGTCGGGCCCAACTTACAAGCGTGGAACATGATTGACTTTTATGTTGACTCCAAACATGAGCCTCACTTAAACTCCACTCACATATACACCAAAAAATCAATATTGACACTATCTCTATCAAACAAAAAACCAGGCAAGCGAAATATTGTCTCCCAATACATTTTGTTATCCCTAATAACATTGCTATCATATGTGGAGCCATTTTTATGCACAGAAATGATAAGGATCCCAGTAAAAGAGATCTCAGTCATCTCAGTAATTAATCATATCCCTTAATTGATATGCAATAGGTTTTGTAAGTCCCTACATTTACATCAATCAATGATCAAGATGGATTACTACGATAACTGGGATCACATTCACAGGGATCCTTAACATTTTTGTTTTGTGCGTGTTTGTATGGCACAGGCAGTCTGGTTCTTAAGCTACAGAATGGGCCCAGGGGCAATTTCGTATTTTAATAGTCTTACCCTTCTCTTCCCTTCTGCTCCGGCAATCGGACAACGGTTTTTAAGTTCACAGTACAGAATCAGATACATGAAAGAGGAGACATTAACTCCACCTGAAAATTAATTAAAAAATGCCTCCGAGGAAGAAGCCTCAACCCCCAGGGCCTCGCCCTAGGCGTTCCCTTAGGACCTCCTCAAGACGTGCAGCAGCAGCAGCAAAGGAAGTTACGGAAACACCGCCTGAAGTTGACGTTCCGCCTTCTGAATCTGGCTCCGAGATATGTAGGATAAACGTGGGAGACGGTGAAGAAACGACGACGGAGACTACTGATTCCGCTCCTGAAATGGTAATTTTGGCTCCTCCAATTGGGACTGAAAGCGCTTCAGCGGATGCGAGTTGTGGTGCCGGGGAATCTACTATTGGAGACGGAATTCGACAAGATAGGGCGTGTGGGGAGGGCGGCCAGGCTGATCCCATTGAGAGATTGAGTGTGGATGAGGTTCGTGAGGAGAAAGTGGAGCGGATTGGTGTTGAGGGAACCCTAGGAACTGCCATAGGAGACTCTGCGGATGGAGGAGGGAAAACGAGTCCGAGAGAAGATGTTGTTTCTGTAATGGTGGAGGCGGAGAGTGGAGTGGTGAAGAAGAAGAAGGTGGTGAGAATTGTGAAGAAATTGGTGAAGAAGAGAGTCTCCAAAGGTGTTCAAAAGGGTATGGCTGCTTGTTCGAACAAAGAATTGGAGAGACATGAAGTATTTGGTGATGGTGATGGTGATAGGAATGCTACTTCTTTAGTGGTAATTGAAAAGCCTAATCTAGTTGTTGACGGAGCAGAAGATCCTAATTCACTTATTGATGATTCAGCGCAAGTCAAAAAACAAAAACCTAATTTAGCCGTCGACGGAGTCGAAAATCCTAATTCACTTACCGATGGTTCAGTGGAAGTCAGAAAACCTAATATAGCGGTTGATGGAGCAGAGAGTCCTGTTGATGATTCAATGGAAGTCGAAAAACTTAATTTGTTTGCGGACATAACCGAAAATAGTAACCCAGCAGCTGACGGTTCAAAGGAAGTTGAAAACCTGAAAAAAACTGAGACTTGTGGAGGAGGCAAAGAGGGTTCTGTGGCAGAAGTGCCGTTGCAGCCTGAGAACAATGAGGACGTAGTTATAAAGCCTACAACGGTAACTGAGGTTCCAGAGGAACACACAAACGTAGGTTTATTAAGTGGAAATTGTGAGTGTGGTGCTAGGTTTAAGGAGCTGGGTGGTGGAGCAGAGGAGGGAGTAAAGGGAGAGGGGAACGATGACAATTTGACTGCGGAGTGTAAAACAAGTACAGGGGGGATAGCTCTTAGTGGAGAATTAGAGGCACTGGAGAGGAGGAAGAGGAGGCAAACAGAGATTTTTATTGGTGGGCTTGACAAGGATACCAAGGAGGAGGACATAACGAAAGTGTTTGAGGATTCGGGCAAGATTGTGGAAGTGAGGTTGTTGGTCAACGGTAAGACAGGGAAGAATAAGGGTTATGGGTTTGTGAGGTTTGCTTCTGCATCTGATGCTAAGAGTGCATTGGAGAAACACCCCCTAGTCGAGGTAAATTTCTTTGAATTTGAGTTTTGAGTATAATTACATAAGCCAAATCATGGAACTTATGTATCCAGCTGTGTAAAATATGAGTCCTTAACTCACGAGACTACCATGTGGCAAGCACTAGCTTGCTGGTGGCGGCAAGCCATCAACGACTCAACATGATTATCGCCTTATCGGTGATGATTTGAGGCTCCCGAATTAGGGAATAATAAGTGCATTTGCTTCACCTGATATGATTGGAGCAGCAAGATTGCACTAAAAATACCTTTATACTGAAGAAGTGCATAAACCATAGGTTAGGTCTCATGTATGATTTTGCTAAAGTTTTAACTACATTTCAAGCATCACTGTTCCTACTACTTTTGAATTCATCCTAGAACAGATGCAAATAACCTACTGCTTAAGATGATTGGGAGTGGTTGATGGCTTCTGCCCCTTGAATACCGAAATGATCATTTGCTTCTTCTTCATGTTGCTTTTTATACATGTCATATTTGGAACTGTGGGACCCTTAGCTAAGCCATATCTGTAATGGAATTTATGTTTGCAAGGAGTCAACTTTCTTACTTGATTCCGCTTTCAAAAAAGAATAATGATAATAATAAACTTTCTTTCATAGTTCCGGAAGTATTTCAGACTTTTAACTAATTGACAAGCGCTTCATAGGTATACTTTGAACAATTTAAGGTAACATTTTAGTTTGTTAGAACATATTTGGTGATCTAAGCGAATATAATTATTTCTCGAATTCATGCTTCTAAAGTTATTGTTTGGATGCCAATTGAGTTTAGTGATGTGTTGCATTTAATATTATGTCATGTTCTTAAATTTGGAAATAAACTACTAATGAGATTGAATGTTTCATATTATAGCATTATTTTCAGTACAGTTAACTGTAAATGTTTGATGTTTGTTTCCAAAAACCTTATGATTATTATTATTATTATTATTTTCAGTCTTTAGCCTGGGTGAGATTTGATAGCATCAAATAAATATTACAAAAAATTTCAAAATATTGAGACGGTACATTACGCTGTCATTGTTGTTCAGCATAACTTGTCTTCCATGCAACTGTAGCAGCAGATTGAATAAAGATTGCATTGATTGAGCTATCCATTTAAAATTTACATAACATGGACATAGGATGTTTGAAATTCACGTTCTATTTCTTAAAATTTTGTTCTTTCATACTTTTGTACTGTTCTTTTACAATTCGTGATAGATGAAGGTGTATGTAGATCCTGGAAGAGAGTAATGTTTGAGGGCTTTCTTTTATCTTATGTTCAGGAATGTTTGTGAGTTTTTGTTTTATTATCCATTGAAAATTTTTGTCTTATACTTAACCTTTGGTTGCATTAGGCTGGTATCCCATTTTCGCCTTCTATAACTTTCTCAGCCAATCACTAATCATTATGCGATATATTGTAGTGTTTTATTATTCAACCTCCTCAATCTTCTGCTCGGTCTCCCAACAACTTTTTGGTGAAGATGTTGCTATTGTTTTATGTTATATTATTGACCTTTACTTTGAGTGTAATTAGAAGATACTTGTCATTCCTTGTATAACCAATCTTGCTTCTTTTTTAAAAATTCAACCATAGATTTGTGGCAAGCAATGTAGTCCAGCTCCAGTTGAGGGCAATGACACATTATTTCTCGGTAACATTGACAAGAAGTGGAAGAATGAAGATGTAAGGATTCACATGCTGTATCTCTTGATTTCTTTCCTCATGATTGAATTATGCACCTTAAAGAAATAATTCTTGTATTTGGGCAGGTTATCAAATTGTTGCAAGAGAGAGGAATTGAGAAGATAGACAAAGTCACAGTTATGGCTGATCCCAATAATATTGAACGAAATCGTGGTTTTGCATTCTTGGAACTTGAAAGTAATAAAGATGCTCAAATTGCTTACAAGATACTTCAAACGAACGACATGCCGGGGAAGCTTCAGAACATTAAAGTTGCGTGGGCTGAACCCTTGAGCGAGCCAGATGAAGAAGAAATGCTGAAGGTCTTTCTGGCTCAAAGTTTTGGATTCTATTGTTGCTGCACTGCTTTGATTATAAAATAATAGATGCTCAATGATGGGTCCTATTTGCAGGTGAAATCAGTTTATGCGGAGTACCTTCCTTCCTCATGGAATGAGGAGAAAATAAGAGGCTATTTTAAAAAGTTTGGGGAGATTGAAAATGTGGTGCTTTCCCGAAATCTACGTTCTTCTAGAAGAAAAGACTTTGCATTTGTCAATTTTACAACCCGTGAGGCTGCTCTTGCATGCATAGAGTCATTTAATCAGGAACCATTGAGTGACGAGGGATCTAAGGTTTTGTTTTTTTTTCTTCACAAAGACAGTTGTCTAGTCTGCCATTATTTTCAAATTATAACATAGTTGTGATAATTGCAACTGCAATTGTTTAGGTACATGTGAAGGTTTCTCTTGCAAAACCACAGCCGAAAAACAAGCCACATCGGAAAATCTCCAAGACTATCAAAACTGAAGAAATTTCGAAACAGATGCCCACAGTAAGCCAACGTGAGTGCTGTTTAGTTTTTAATTTTGGTTGTACTTCCTTCTATAGATGGGATGTCTAGATACTTTTCTGGTATCATGCTGTCCATGTGACAGTGTGTTGTCACAAGGGAATCAACAAAGTGGGGCCTATTCCTTGACTCAGGAATGGTATGATGCCACATGGAATCATAAAAGTTCCCTTTTGCTTGATCCTGATCAGGAATCAGATAGTGGAAATGGTGTATATTTTTCATACTTATGTAGTTGCACGAGTTTTGGGTTAAAAGATTCAATATCCCCTATTACCCTCTTTCCCTTTTCACAAACCTAGGACTGGGATGCCTTTACGAGTTCAGCATAGCATCACATCACAAGTGGAAATTGCCAACAAACCCTCATAACCTCATTCGAGGTGGTTAAGGCATATACTCAACTTGGTGGTACTCAAGTTCGAAATAAAATCACTAGTGGAAATCATAATGCAACCTAGTAAATTACGCTTAAAATTGCCAAGTCATTTCAATCAGATCAGTTTCTTATACATTACAACTGTTGGGAAGCATATTTTTCTTTTGCTGATGAATGATGTATTTATTTGCTTCAGGTGAACCCAGAAACAAGAGCATATCTAGTATTTTCCAGAATATAAATAAAATAGATAATAGAAGGTCTTCTGCTGAACTTGAACGACTCTTAGCAGATCGAGCTTCTTTCCGGAAATTGCAATCTAGATTTGATACAGGTATATTGTCATTTTGGTTCATTTTTTATGCGGTGCTTGATATATTTATTTTACCTGTAATCTCATTTATGGTTTTCAATGGGATATATATTGTCTCAATTAGGAAGTGAAGAGGAATACCTAAAAACACATGGCTTGAAATAGTTAGAAAGAATATGGATTCAATAGGAGTTGATGCAAGTATGATCCTCGATAGAAATTGATGGCGAAAACGAATACAAGTAGTGGATTCCCATTGATTTTCTCAGATACTCATGTTGCTGCCACCAAACTTTTGGGATAAAGGCTCGGATGATGATGACATATTGTTTCAACTTTTACTCAAATACTAGTTTGCGACTTCCTCATTTAAGTTTGTCTTGTGTGGTGTTGCCCAAGTTCTATTTTCTGTTTTCATTACTTCGCAGAAACTAAGGAAAAGAACATCACATTGAACTGAGATTAAGTAATGGATTTGGGTTGAAATCTTCAAAAACTACTATCTAATAAGTCTTGATCTTAATTAATTAACTATGATGCATTTTAAAAGTTGGTTTGATTTGGATGGGGTACCCATTGGAAAATTAACTTTTCAGTTGGAGGACATACACAACCTAGTTTATCATTTTGTGAAACTACCCGGAACCCATCTTTGCTAATTAATCTTTTTCTACACTTCCTTTTTTCTTTTTATATAGGGTTTAGTACAAAAATAGGCTTCAGCTTTAGACATTTCTTTTAATGAGTCGATACTTTTTTTTTTACTTGGTTCACATGCTTGGAAAAATGAGTATGTTTACTATATGGGCTCGGTCTCAAATAATTTTGCAATTACATGCTATTCCTTGTGACCTCATTTCCTGCTTTTGAAATTTTGATATTTTTACTCGTATTTTGGGCTGCTGAGTTTTTATTTATTTATTTATTATAGTAGCAGTCTAGCAGAGGCAAAATGCTTTACCTGATGTTGTCTGACTTAACCCCCTAATGTTGTGGGCAGGATCTCCCATTGTAGGTGATTCTTACTCCTTACCAGGAAGGAAGCGCCCTCATTCTACATTTGTAAGCCATCCCTCTCATTAATTAGATAGAATTGTGATTAATGGACTCTTTTAATTTGTCTTTATCTAACCCTACTCTTTCTGCCAATCAGGAAGACGATTTGTACAATACAGAACCTAGAGGCTATCCTCGTATGCGTTTGGAGAGTTCTTTTCCGGTTGCAAGTGCAAGGTACTTTGAGTTTATATCCATATGATTTATATGTTCAATACCTATTTAATACTCTGAAAATAATTTTGCTTGTCACATGGTCGTGAATTATTTTTACATCGTGCCTGCATGTGGGAATGATAATTTTACCGACATGCATTAATATTTTCTGCTTTCTAGTTACAGCACATATGCCTATGGTGTTGGAGCAACATCTCTTTCACATCAACAACAACAAGGAACTGGTTATAGATTAGGTCAGTTCTTATGTCGTAAGTGATTGTGGCTGACTTGAATTATTTTTTTATTATTATTTACTCTTTTCTTAACGATGTTGTTAGGTGTTGGGCGTCTGGATTATGCAAATGGCTTCCAGGTACCGGATTGATATGTTTGGATAATTTGTATTTATTGTATTGAATAAATAGCTTTTTCTAAGGGCAGATGACGGTTCTTAAAAGTCCAGTTGAGTATGTCTGTTAAAAAAGGAAAAAATAGACGGATTGAGTATACTGCTTTCATGACTTGCCTTGTTTGTCTAAATTGGCTTGGAAAGTATCTTCAAAACAAACTCTTTGGTGTTCTTTGACATACTTTAATTTCCTATTCCTGCTATCAAGACTTAGCCTTTGGATTCTGAAGGTATTGTTTGTTAAATATAATATAGCTTGATATTCATGTATTTTGTGTTTGTGCTCATGGATGTTGTTTGCAGAACGAACAAGCTCCATACCTTGGTAGAAACAGTCTGCACTATAGATGTAAGTACAATGTTCACCTTTCTATATCACGTGCCTTTCCTGTTTCTTATAGTCATTAGGATTATTTTGAGGAAGTGGATCCTCTCCAAGGTTAGGCCTCATTGGACCAAACTTGCACAGAGCTACGGATACTAGCTACCATCTGCAAGGAACCAGTATCTGTATAATCCAAGTTGTGCCAAGGGGATTCAAATTCAGGACCTCTGAGTTCAGACTCACAGTGGTCTCAAATTCCCCTTCCCTTACCAGTAGACTACCCTTATAATCATTAGTATGGTCTGTGGGTCTTTTTAATCTGCTTGTCTAGGAGCATGATTTAGGTTTAGCTCACTGCAGGTATTTCCTTGTTTCGTTACTGTCTTGATCACATTGCATTTGAAACTAGTTTGTAGGTAGGTACAGTTCAAGCAATTCAAAGAAGTCTTGTTTACATGTTTTCTATTGGAGGATGATTAAGTAGCATTTGAATTTAATAATTGGCTTTGTTAACAAGTGATCTAATCTAACACATTGGGCAAGGAGTTGCTTCATTAGAAATTCTTTTCATGCACGTGGCAAGATTGTAATTTGTAGGACGTGGCATCTCCACTCGTCTACTTAATAAGTGCTAAGAGCACTGGTTAATACTTAATAGGACATTGAATCTAAAATTTTCACATTGGTAGTTTACGCGGGAATCGACATCTTTTGATGTGCTACTCTCTTGCTGTATATTTCCATTTTGACAGATTTTTCCTAGAAACTTGATGGATTCTTGGACTTCGGTAGTCTTTGCCCTTTCTTGTTTGTTTTTATGATCGCAGTTTGGCAAAAGCATGTAGTTATTATGCTTTCATTTTGTCAGAACCATGTAATTTTCCTTTCTAATCTCTTCTTAACCTTGTTTGTAATTCTTGTATTAATCGTTATTTGACGCACGCATCATTTCTCATTTTCAGACCAATAGCAGAGTCCTGTACAGATTTATGAGAGCATTTGAACATGTTGAAAGGCAGTTAATAAACAAGAAGCTGTTTTCTGTCAAGTGAAGATCTTCCATCAGAAGATCAAGTTACACAGCAGACAGTTTTCCATTGTGTACAGTCGTGTCGCACTAATTATTGTAAATCAAAGTGTTGGTTGACATGCATCAATGGTTAACCTAATGTAGTTCTGATATAAGTGGTTATGCCATACTGAACCATGCTGCATGGCTTTGTACAATTCAAAACCTTGTTTCATTTTCTCCAGTTGCTTACCTTCTTTAGGAGCAAAAAAGCTTTTAAGCAAACATGTAAACAATTAGCACCAAGAACAACAAAAACTAGGGTTGGGTTTCTTGTGATCTGGTGGAATGATTGTTGTTAATGAATCACTGCAAGCATGTCCACAGTTAACCCAGAACATAGTAAAACATACACACAGGGTGTATGGAAGTCTTCCGCTGTAGTAGCATTGGCCCAGCTATGGAGGGCTTTAAAAATTCTGCTGATAACGCTTCGATCTATAATCTATCATGGAGATTCAGAGTTAGGGTAGGGCAGGTCTCAAGGACATCTATTTTCCTTTGAATAGGTGTTGGCAAGGGAGAAGTGAATATAATGTCAAGCTCCTTTAGCAGTGTGTAATTGTCTAGCAGATATTCTAGCAGTTCAAGCCCATTTTGATCGAATACCTCCAGCTTTACCTTCTCCAAGTTCTGTATACACAATAGATTTTGAGCTTCCCAAAATCCTGCCTTGAATCTGTACGCGCGGAATGGTGCTAATGGCTGAGATTAACAAATGCTGTTTAGTCAATAACTAGAAGTGTTGCATATTGTCTATATATCATGCGTGCACCGTGAGATGAGACATAAGGATACTAACCAGTTCTTCCATAAGCGTAGCAGTTGCTTGTCTACCAATTATCGATAGCGTCTTCAAACCTCGTGGTAGTCCTTGGAGAAAGAAGGCTAACGCATGAACTAAATCGTCACTCAAAGATTTAACATAGACGACCAAATCACGTAGATTACTAAATTCAGTCCTTCTGTAACCTTGCTCAAACAGTGCCTGCAAGATAAAGAATACTCGGTCACTGAGTTTTACCATGAACTAGTAAAATGAACTCATAATAGAGTCAACAATAAAATGTAAGTGTATTAATAGGTTAATATCATAGTCCTGTATACAAAATGTTTTTTGTTAGATACAAGAGAAACAAAGTACAGTATCAGTATGTGATGTAAACAATGAACTGTAATTACCTGGAGACATTGATGTCCAATCAAGAGCTTTTTAGTCGTGTTTATACCAGTTAGTATCATCTTCAAACCATTTTTTGTCCTTGAAAAAGGAGAAGCTAAAACTTATATCGTAGTGATCTGTAGCGAATTCAAGTTCTCTACAAAGTACCAATCTGGAGCACACGCTCCCCATCTCAAGACTTCAGGGCTGGGAGCAGAAATCTTCAATAATCTGCGAAACTGATATTATTTGTGTGTCCAAAAGTCCAATACAGATCCATATCCTTTAGCATAGCTGCTGAGACTTCAAGGAAGCAAAGGTCTACATTACAAGCGGTGTAAATGTTGAGCTGTTTCAGAGATGAACTATTGATCCTAATATTATCCACCCCTGCAAAGTAAACAAGATCCAAACTATTAAGGGACTTGCAAGCCAATGAAATCCATTCTTCAAAATGCTGCTTGTTTTCGGGTACAAAGTGTTTCAGCAACAAGGATTGTAGTTTAGTAGAGATGCCAGAATTTGAAGGCAGTTTCAGTTTGCCTCCGCTAAAGTTCAGCTTCAAAGACCTCAACGACTTGCTACAAAAGACATCAACAGGAATTGCGAAATCTTCAACCCAGAACTTGAGATCAAGCACTTTGACATTGCAGCTTATCGCTTTGTGCAACCATGAACATATACGATATTTTTCCTCGAAGCTTTGAATACCCCAATAGACTCTGAGACTATACGTTTCGGTGTTTTTGTGGAGACTCATAATCCTGTCTAGATAATTCAGAAGGTAAATCGATGGCAAGACTCCAACACTCATGCCATCAAAGCTCAAGGATGGACTAGAGATGCACAAATCTCTGAACCTTTTGGATGACAAGCTTAGTTTGAGGAAATCTTCAGTAGGTAAGAAAGAAATGATATGATGCACAATGTGCATCAGAAGTTCATTAATTCGATCAGTAAATTTGGGACGAGCAATAGTAGTTCGCTTTTTCCTAGGTGGAGGTGTTACTGGTACTTCAATCAAATTTTCTCCAACTTCTTCAATGATATTTATTTCAACTTCTTCATTTATATATTCTTCAATTTCTTCCACTTCCCTGGGTATGGGACTACCAGGTAAACCCAAGGGAGGGCCAACATCCATATTTGCCTGTACATATATGCTATGCATAAGATGATTGAAGTACAAGATCTTGTCATCATCACTAAAAGTAGACTAACTAGGTTAGATAACGGTATTATTTATAGCTAAGCACTCTGGAGAGAATATGAATCTCAATACCAATTCAGAATTTTTCTACAATAGTTACTTATAATTAGATGCCCATCTCTACATCATACTACTTTGCCAACAAATTTGTCTAAGAAATTTCAACATCTTAAACAAAGCCAAAAGCAGGCAGTTATCTAATTGGAAGAAAAATAAACACCATAACAAACCCTAAACCTAACCCTAATCCTAAAAACTAGGAACATTATAAAAGCACACAACTTTCATTGGAGAACAGAGAAACTCCAACTATATATATTTTTTTCCCAGTATTCTTGATCAAATTGAAACTTTTTTCATGAAAGCCCGGTTGGCAAACAGTAGGATTACATGAATCACAGTTCTTGATCCGAAAATTCTACGGTGATTTTGAGAATCAACATCTTCTCAAAACAAACAACAGCAATGTATCAGAGGTAACAAGGGAAGAAACCCATATGGGATCCGTTGTTTTTTGTTCACACAGTAGTATTAAACATCAAAAACAGAGCTAGAGAAACCATGACATTATGCGATTCTTAACGAATTGTTGATTACCTTGATAGTAAGCTTCTCTCAACAGGGTGGGTTTGAATTGATAGAGAGTAAATTACGCGATTCTTGACGAATTGGTAATCACCGGAAAGTAGGGTTCGGGTTGCTGGTTGACCTGCCCCTACAGGTAACTGAGATCCGGGCGGGTATGGGGTTGGGCTGACCCGCCCTGGTTATATTACATATTCTTTTAATCAATTTATATATATATAATTTATAATAATGATATCAAAATCACTTTCCACTAGAATGCTGACACATGGTACAGGATGATGAGTAAACACACGACCCGATGGGTCTCATGGGCTCACCTCAAGGTCAGAAATCCCAAGAGCGCACCTCGAAAACCCTTGGTGACCAAACACGAGTAACCAAGAGTCATGACTCATGAATGAGACCAACTCCATTTAGGAAAATAAATAAGGATGTGATTCACTCTTTTCAAAATCTGCCTAAGAATCAAGAATAAAGAGATTTTCTCCTATCAAAATTAAAAACTCTCAAACTCATATAAAAACAGACTTCTAATACCAAGTAAACGATCTTGAACCATACATTCTTGATTGCTACTTGTGAGAGAGAGAGCGGGTGCTCCGAACACTCTCTATTGAAAGTAGGGAAAGTATCATGAATTGACTTGAGCGTCGAAAAAATCCCCTAAAAAAAAACTCAAGACCCTTATAGCTCTCACATTTTGCTATTGTGCAGGTCATATCAACAAATTCGAAGACACTTCCTAACGTCAATCCGACCATCGATAAGTCACCAAGATCAAGCTAGTTTTAGACGGTATCAATTATATACTATATGATAATTATACATGTAGACATATCTTTAAAATAAGCTTAATGTATATATAATATACACATTTATCATTTAATAGTACTTTTCTAATGAAAGATAGGTAAATGTTATTTGATGGGTTTTTGGAAGAAAAACGAAAGTGATGAATAATACGTCTATTATTAATTATCAAATAGCTGTTTTTACGTTGCAATTAGTCTTAGACTTATAATGTACTAAGTATATTTATTTTATTAACTAATTATTAATTATCATTATTTTTATATATCCTTTTGATAACTGGACATAAAGGATTCTCTATTACAGAAGCTGTATTACAACAAGAGAACATTAGACATACATACAGACAGCTACCATAACCTGCTCAACATGCTAATTCAGTTACTGATGACACTAATCTCAATACTATCTAAAAACGTTGTTCTCCATATATACAAGCATGGAAAGTTACTTATGAATAACTACTGATTCAGTACTCGTGGAGATGAGCGATGTTTCCGCTTCGTCGAGGACTAGACGACATATATGGTTCAGATTTGTACTTGTATGAAACAAATTCATCATTCAAAATCTTCATAGCACCGCCAGGAGGAACTGACCTAGGGTGACTACGGGGGAAGACGATGACCCTGGGGCTAGATGAGGTATCCGTGTAAGATGAGAATGTACTTCCAGCTGGGGGTTCTGTGTCGGGGCGAGATGAGGTATCCGTGTAAGATGAGATTGTACTTCCAGCCCGGGGTTCTGAGTCCGCATCTGAATCATAGAAACAGGAAGAAGTTGAGGATAATTCGTCGTTGACAGCTGAATTGCCCCCACTTACTGGCGATTGAATGGAGGAAGGATCAACGCCAATGAACAATTCAATTTCTGTAAACAATGTCAAGAAAACACTCTTAGAAGCTTTACAGATTCCATTCCATTTTCAACAGCACAAATTCATCTGCCAGTGAATAGAAATGGCGGGAAAAAAAAAACAAATAGACGTTTAACTAACAAGACCCATGTATGTGTTTACCTGCAGATCGCAAATGTTCATTAATGCCAACAATCATGCATGTTTTTGTACTTTCTACAAATACTATCATGGTGGTTGTGTTTCGAGCTTCCAACGGTAATTCAGAAAAATATGATCTGGCTGAAATAGATTTTGGCTATATGGTAAATAGATCAGAAAATCAGCATGCTTTATTTATCTGGGAGCATTCTTTGTTAGAAAGCCACCATAATTGGTACAAATCATTGCACCATAACCGGTACTACATTACACAAAACTATGTGTGTACACGAGTTCTCGTATGTATAAATGCAACTTTGACATCAATTGGTCTATTGGAGAACTAATTGGCTGTGAAAAATGAACAAAGGAATAACAGCTAAGTAAATCTACCACAAACCAGAATAAACAGATCTTACTGGTGGGAGCTTTGATCTCAGATATATCAAATCAATTCCATAATATAGACGAATTTTAGATACACTCCATGTTTTAACGTTTAAATGAGAAATGGAAGGCTGGAATGCCTAATGCAAAGGTAAGCTGCAGCTCAAGGCTAAATCCTGTCCTCATCGAAAGTAGAAGTAATTCGATAAAAGTGATGATAGGGTAAACAATCACACATGATTATCATATCAGCTGTATCTATTCATTCACAAAATCTAACCATCTAGTCTCCACCAAAGTGTTTTCTGGTCTGGTAGAGAGGCTACTGGAAAACATATACTACTTATAAAGAGAATGATAGGTAAATAAAAACATATACTCCTTATCACTAGGCCACATGCTCGCATATGGTCAATAATAACAAGTATCACGAAAATAAAATGCATGAGCTTCTAGAATATTTCGACTTTACCTTCTTCATGCTCTTCTTGGGGAATCGGGGGAAGTTCTGCCTCAAAATTTTGTTGCCGGTCAGTAGTTTTCTCATAGTGCGAACCAGAAGACAAGAACTCAGGGTTTCCTTTTCCTTGGTGGGCATTAGGGCTCTGACTTGCCATCCCTGGAAAAGAAGGAAAAACATGTGGTTAAGAGTTACCATGAACTCCATGGTTATAAAAGCACAAGCATACCATTTATTTCAGTTATGCCCCTATATTTTCATTTAATATTTGATCTATCTGGGTAAAATATGAGGCGGGCCATATGGACAAAATTTGCGGCATGCCCCAAATCATTAAATGGTAGGAAGCACTGATATACAGATTCAATCACCTAGTATGTACTTTGAGCCAAAATTTCATCTGTGTCCTTAAATCATCAACTGTTAAGCGCGAATTTTCATTTACAAGTAAATTACAACACCAAAGGCTCGAGGATTAAGGTTTACAGGAAGTGCCTTGTTTCTATCTGTCTCCTATGGGCCAAGTCACGTTTGTTATATCCACATCAAACTTCATGAGAACCAAGGGAAAAAAAAAGAAAGAAAAGCAAAAGCAAAAGCAGAAAAAAGCCTACCAAGATAACAAAAATAAATAATTCATCAATCATTGTTTATAAACTAAAATGTACATACGATCCTTGATAGCCTTGTAAGCGATCCTTGCTGCACTCATCTCAGCTTGCTTCTTAGTTTTTGCTTCCCGCCCTGTAAAAAGCTCTCCTTCAACTTCGACAGTTGAAACAAAAATTGGTACATGGGGTTCACCAGATTTCAATGTATTATAAGATGGTAGACCATAACATTCTTTTTGAGCCAATTCTTGTAACAGGTTCTTGTAACGAGATTCATCCTGACACATTTAAATAACAGATTCAAAAAAATAACCCCAATTATATATCCAAAATGAGATAGGCATGTCCAATTACAAATTCACTAAAGCATATGAAAGACGAAATCAATGGTCAGAAGTGACAGGAATACTAGCCTCTTGAATCTCGTTTTTTGATAATGGCATCAATGCAACTTTTGCAGTCACATGCTCTGCTTCCTTCATCGTGGGGAAAAGTTCGTTACTCTCATAAGTTTTTTCACCAACTCCAACCACACCTTTGAAATGGCTAGTATGAGGAGGACCCTCCTGATCACAATAATAAGTAGGAGTGACAGGAATACTAGCCTCTTGAACCTCGTTTTTTGATAATGGCATCAATGCAACTTTTGCAGCCACATGCTCTGCTTCCTTCATCGTGGGGAAAAGTTCGTGACTCTCATAAGTTTTTTCACCAAATCCGACCACACCTTTGAAATGGCTAGTATGAGGAGGACCCTCATGATAATAAGCAGGAAGGTTAACATTGCTCTTTTGAGTATAGTTTTGCAGTTGGTTTTTGTATGAATGCTGCATATCTATTACGCAGAGAAGAAAACTCGTTAGTGGAAATTGAAACAACTGGAATATGAAAGAAATAAACGACATCTTGTACATAGATATACTACCAAGGAAACTAATGGTCAGCACTATCAGAAGTTTGGAGTTGCAGTTATAAAGGGGTTCTAAGTAAGTATTATCAATTTCATTATACCTCTATTGCAGATATTGAGAGTTCATATTTTCTAAGTTTAAACAGAATCAAAAGAAGGAGCTAGGGTAGAGTGACCAAGTATGTCTTTAAGAACTCACATAACCGAGTGAACAGCCAAGCATTAAGAAATGTAAGTGCATAATGTGTAGGTATCTCAAAAATAGCAAGCTAGTTAACGCATGCCAATTTAAAACCGATAAGAAAAATATCAAAACATCATGCATGCAAGTGCATCTGGACAAGCTTCGCACCACGGCACCAGTACAACTTAGTTTATGAAATGATGAGGAGACTGCATGCCTTACTTCGGTGCGAGATTTATTATATCCGAGCTTTTCCATTTTGTTTCAGAAGAAGAGCAACCAGCATGATACATTAACATGGAGGCTATTTAGAGCAATTACAGCAATAGGTTTATTCATTTCATCAGCATGTCAAAGCAAAGATCTTCATGGAAATTGTGAGTATACAAGCTATAATCACAAAAGCTTTGAGCCATCGTCTTTTAACAAATCCATAAAAATATGGTACATTGCTAGTTCATATAAAATGAAAACATAAGTTCAATCATGAGCAGAATCGTAAATTTCTAACCATAACAAGATAAGAGCATAGGCATTAAAATTTTCATTACCACCTATGAATCTGTCATTATGTTTGACATGTATGGCATTTCCATTCAGCTGAGGAACTTGATTTGTCTTTTGTGGTTTAAGTTGTGATGTCTCAGTGAGAGGCATGTCCTTCAAATCAGCAATTGCACTCAAAGAAGCTGCATGGATTACAAATGCCCATTAGAAAAACATTTCAGTGTATGCATGTATCATGATAAGTTTGGATCTATGTGCCACAGAATCAAGGCCTTGTAACTTCCATAAAACAAAAGCATTCCAAAAGTTAAAACAGATCTTGTACAGGAAATGGTATCTCCAACAGATTTCCATTACGAGAATATAATACCTTAAGGTGAATTTGCTTCTTCGCAATCTAAGGGTCATTAGCTTCAAATCCTAGAAACATTCTCCCAGCATGTGGTAAGACTACATACATCTTGCCCTTCCTTGACCTTGCCTCCACTATAGCAACATTATGAATGGGAGTTGTTTAACCAAACCTTAATTTTAATTTCTTTGAATGGAAAATAAGATTCTAGAGGAGACACCAAGGATGTATCTCCCCACATTCTTCTCTGATTCAAAAGGTCCATAGCATTAGAATTTCCATAGAATATCATGGCAAAACTATAATAGAGAATGAATAATTCACTAAGTAAAGGTACAAAGAATTAAATTGCTCCATAAGGTGAATATATGAATCCCGCATGGCAGGGACCATGAAAAATGGCTAATGTGTTGAAACAAGCACTAACAAGTGTTTAACCCACATTCTGAATACTTGCTCTCCACCACTACACCGTATTATGCCTGACAAGCCTTACAAATTCCTGGAGTTTTTAAAATCTGTGAGCCATCACCCCAGAAACAATTCTAAAATAATTGCATGCACTGTCACCACAGTGACCACATCCACACTACCAAGGCACAACGTCCTCTTTTCCCCAACACTCGTCTTTTCATCTGTTGGTCACATCTTTATGTACCTTTTTGCATAGTCTTTCCCATGGTTTCTCCGACCAAACAATAACATTGAAACCAGAGTTGTTTAATAATAAGCACAAACAGACTTAAGCAACTTTCAAAGTCCAAACAAGTATATTGCGTGACTAATTATGACTGCTCTTGTATAACTGCAACTTCTTGATTCCCGGTGATGACAAGAAGGGAAGTGCCATAGGAAACAAAGTGCATATACAGATAAATACAATAATCTCTGCCATCAAGCCTACCTTCAGTTATTTTCATTTTGGCTGTATTGGTGAAGTCGTTACCACGAAGAGAAGAATTAGATGGAATTGGGGAAAGAGATGAAGGAATGTTGGGAGTGCAGAAGTGATCAAAAGCGATCCTGGCAGCATTGTTTTGGGCATCCTTAGAAGACTTGCATTGGTCATGAGTGGTGAAGGAGACGCCATTGACTGTGACAGTAGCTTGAAATTGAGGAAAGTGATCAGGGCCCTTCTTTTTTACCATGTAATCAGGCGGTCTCCATCGGTTCCGCTGGCAAAACTCATTTAACTTTGACTTGTATATATTGGCTTCTGCTTCTCGGTCTGTGTCTGCAAGGTGAGATATAGACACACAGGGAGAGGATAATTTTGCAAGTGAATAACCCATTAAAAATAGTTCTTTCTTTCTAATTTGTCCCTTGTTTCAAATAGCAAAATTAACATGGAGCATGTGCTTATATTTAGAAATTGGAGATCTCCAATATAACGACACCATGTAAAGAATGCAAATTTTTCTGCAATTTCATGAATATGAAATGCCATTTACAAAGAATACTACTTTCTAATTTATAAATAGGTATTTCCATCTTTTCTTAACATGATGGTATACATGCATTGTCCTTCATCCGTACTTCATTCACCTTTTTTTTTAATGTATTTTTTTTTTTGCCTTATGTTAAATGGGTATTAAGTATATTTGACAATCCACTTAAGGAAGATTATTGACAAAGAATATTATGGAAAATGCACTATAGTGAAAAATCACAAATTATACATAGGATTAATCTCTAGTCTGTAAACAAGGAATGTTGCCAAGGCATCATCAGAAAATAAAAATGAGTACTGCAAAGCTATTTTCTTTTCCCAAAATTTTCAAAATGAAACAGCCAGTGTAACAATCACCATAAGTAGGTGTTGCTAACTAGCTACCAGATATTTTTTGCCCTACTAATGAAAACATCTTCTTAAAGTACACTTTTCCAGGCACTATAGGATTCATTTTTTCTTTCTCAATTTTTACTTTCTATAAGTTTGATAATCATAAAAGATCTTTGAAAAATCCTCAGAAAAACTTTTACAAGGTTTCCAATAAAAAGCAACCAACATAAAAAATCCACAGGGAAAACACAATAACTAGAATATGAAACTCGCAAACTTGCATCTCCATCATTTCAAAACCAATGTCAAAAATATGGAACAAAAAAAACAAGAACACAAGTGTTAGGATTCTCTCTAACCTTTGCATCTGTCATTATCAATGACCAATCTGGCAGTTGCAATTCCACGAGGAATTTGATTCATCTCTTGTGACTTCTGTTGGGATGCCCCACGGGTAGGAAATTCCTTATTCAAATCATTTGTTATACTTGAAGTACCTGAAAGGATTTGAAACAACCATTGATGAAACACCGTGAACTTTTTCTGGTATACACAAGAATCATTATATTAAAGCTGGTTGGATAAAGTTGAAGAGTGCATCAGAGGGATGTTAGCTATCAGGAAACAATATGCCCAAAGAATGAGTGCAGTAGAAATGAGAATGTTGAGTCGGATATACAGCAGCACAATTGATTGAGATGAAAAAAAATTGATTGAAATGGTTTGGACATGTACAAATACAGAAGAGGAAAAAAGCATGGATGGACGTGATGAGAAAGGACATTAAATCCATCAGATTAGGATTAATCGCGAGTAGCTTTTGATACGGCTGAATGGAAAACCCGAATTCATGCTATGGATCCTAACTAATTTCTCATATGGATTACAGAGCCTGCGATAATCAATTCCATCAAAAACTTACCTTCAATTGTTTCCTATGTGACCTCATACCTGGAAGAGAAGACGGCTCGAAGGGAATTGGGGCTTTCGAGGGGTTAAATTCAGGGACAGATAAGTGATTGAAAGCACGCATTGCGGCTTCGTTTTGAGCGTCCTTGGAGGAGTTGCACTTGTCATCGGAGGTGAAGGTGAGGCCATTGACAGTGACTGTGGCCTGAAAGTGAGGAATGTGATCGAGGCCTGTCTTTTCGACAGAGTACTTTGGCAAACTCCATCGCTTCCGTTGACAAATCTCTTGCAGCCTCGTTTTGTACATACTGCCTCCTTTTTTTCGCTTCTCTCTGAGCTTCTATTTTCAAGGCATGAGGGAGAAGTAGGGGAGACCGTGAGCCAGTGAGGAAGAAGAACAAAATTCAGGCCGTGAGAGAAAAGCAGAAGAGACTCTGCGGGCCATCTCTTATGTGATTTGTCGGTTACTGTGTAAACTTCCATTAAATACTTTATCTAAAATGATAAAAAGATTGCACCAAGTGGTATCTCACTTATTAGTTATTCCAACCAATGAAAGGTAACTCGATTGACAATCTGTTTGATTAAGTATATATGTGCCTAAAGTTTGATTCCAATCATAAACATATTTTTCGATATTTAAAAAAAAGTTTTCGATTATCCTAGTTGCACATGATTTTATGTGTATCATGTGAGACATATGGAGTTCACCAATTATGTTCGATAATGTTTGAGACCCTAAAAAGTGACCCGAGTATTAGATGTGAAGTGGACCCTATATATGTTTTTAATAAATGAATATTTTAATACTACATAGATTTGGGGCCTTTGGAGGTGATATTTTAGGGTTCTCTAACATAACATTGTCCTTTATGGAATTTCGGAATCCCTTAATCCGCTCCTATTGTAAAACAATAGACTATTTACTATTTCTATTTTTTAAGATATAAAATATTTTTAAAATAATAAATACAAAGTATATAAGTTTTTTTTTTTAAAAAAAAAAAGATAATATGTTATATATTTTGCATCCAAGATTTAGAACCACCAGATTTCTATAACAATTTCCCTAATTAATTCGATTTTTTATTCAACAAAAATATAACATTAGATTTAAAATCATTAATATTTAAGCCTGCCTTAAATGCGAGCATGCAAATAGTAACGGTTTTTTTTTTGAAACTTTTCTATCGTCACATAAAGCATTAAATTGGCTTGAAAACAAAAGTCCAAGCTTGATGGCGCATCTTTGAATTAAGCCAGAAACCATTCCATGCACCATGCACAAAAATGTTAAACATCCTGTGCTTTTTTTTCCCCAGCTATCCCAAATATTGATATGAATGCACGTGATCCATGTAAAATCGTGGACTTCATATGAAGATCGTGTCTGCGTCTCAACATTTAGAATGATTGAGACTGAGATAAAAACATTGAGATCCGTAAATCACAGTGTGCACGTTGGTCATATAGAATATTGATGCCCCCTACATCAACTTTATTATTCTTTATTTGGGGAAGAAAATTAAGTTACAAATGATAATATTTCAATCAACTACGATTGAATATTGCTCAAACAGCCAAGACACATGAATTCAACAAAAAATAAAAATAAAAACTAAGAGATCATTTGTTGCTTCTTTTCAGATTGCTCATTCCAGCACCAGTTGATCCAGAGAATTTAGGGACATTGTAAAGCCGAAGAACTTCTTTCATCGGTTCACCGAGATCATGACGATTGGCGTAGGATATGGCAGCATCCTTTAGCACCTGAATTGGTTCACATTCAGCTTCTAATGCTAGTTTGAAAAAACCAAGCGAAATTGAGTGCTTTGAAGCTGATTCGGAAAGCTTAATGTGAGATAACCAGTAGGACGGTGATGACAGCAGGTTGAACTTCTTCCGGCTTGTTGATGACCTTGAAGAATCGGAAGCAGTTGCTTTACTTTTTCCTTGACTGTTAGGAGACCTTGCTCTCGTCTCAGATTTTGGTGAGGCTGTCGGCTTTGTGACAAGACTTGTAGTAGATTTAGAAGAAAGTGATTTCCTTCTAGGTGCTTCAGCAGATTTTTCATTTTTAGTTGGATCAAGCGCATCAATGCTTTTGCGTACAGCTGATGCAGAAGACAAGTTTGAGTCAACAGCGATAAATGGCTTCTTCTCCTCAGATTTGGTGGTGGATTGCGGCGGAGGAACATAATTAGGATGTTCCCCAACAGATTTCACCATGGTTATGTCTTCCCTGTGTAGCAGAAGGCAAAGGATTTTTTAAGAATATAAACTCAATCGAATGTTGATTTCATATTTTGATGATAATGATTCAGGAGATATCAGTCGTTGAATATATGCAAGCAATCCTTCAAGACTCCACGAACGTAGGGCATGTCCTAAGCAATTATGAACTACCCAACATGCTAAACTGGTTCCTGATATACAGAGAAACATAGTTCTTTTTTTACGCATCAGATCGTCTTACCATGGAAAAACCTGTATACTACTCAGAAAAGCATCTAAAAACAATTCTCCGTATACTATTTAGTAATGCTAACTCATTAGCTTCAGAAATCTACCCATTTAACATGCATACGTATGATAGAGTTCGTGCAGGAGAAGAAAGCATTGCCATGGTTTCTGTACATTGATACACTTAATTCAAAATTCAACACGAGCATGGGGAGTAACTGACCTAAGGAGATTGGCTGGGTATACTATATCACTGGTGCTGGATGAGCTGGTATTTCCAACCCCAGGCGCGATATAAGTGTCCGACTTGTAGAAGTCGAAAGAAGTGTGGATCATATAATCAGGATTTCCTGTAAACAATTTGAAGAAACTGCTCAGAAACAATTTATGAATTACAAATGTATTTTTCAACCAATGACATATAAACACACAATATCATGGATCTAATATTTTAGGTCGTGAATATGGCTAGGGAAGTGAAAACACCTATATTGAATACCTTTCGAACTCAAATAAGAAAATTAACAGATTTTTCAATCTTGAATATGTGATAAATCAGCTCCATTAATGTAAAGGACATGGACAGTATATGACTCGTGGAGAAAGCAGCTTTAAAATTGAATGGCTTGGCTAAGGAGAATTCACAAAGTGGAAGCTAACTGATTTTTTTTCTTTTCATATTTGAGTAGCCAAATTCATGCTAAAATCAGACTGTAGTTATTAGGAAAATTTCACCTTGAAATTCTTTAGCTTCCTCCACATGAGTTGCGGGAAGTTCAGGCTGCACGTGCTCTTGAAGATATGCAAGATCCACCGACGAGGGACCAGAGAACGTGTATTCAATCTCTGAAAGAAGAGAAAAGGCATAGGGTCAAGCATTAGAAGACAACAGCCGCTCCTTAATTAGGAGTGTTAACTATGATCTTCAGTCGCAAGAGGAGGAAACAAGGATTAGAACTTCGGAATTTAAATTTTATTCTCACCTTTGAATTCATGATTGGGCTTTTTAGCAGTTCCCACCCATGAAAGACCCTTTTTGCGTGAAATTAAAGCATCTGCAAGGATTAGAGAACCAGTTTCGGGTTAAAAATAAAAGGACTTTTCGTAAAGTATTTTACACATCAAACTTAAAGAAACAATGGAATTACTATTGGTCTATCAGTTCATTTTCAAAGTATAAATGAAAATCCGCGTAAAAGTTCTTGATCAACCGGTTGATATATGTAAAAATCTCATTCCTATTATATCAAATAGTAATTACAATCATATTTTCCTTAAGTATCCATGTACATCCTCAAATCTAGAAGCAATCAAAGAAAAACACATACTTTCAACGATTTCCACAATCTATGCCAGCAATCTGAAATATTATTGCCCCTTTTGATCCAATTCAAGTGTACATGCATCTCATTCCCTACAATTTCTTTCTCACAAAAACATGGTCTAATCTCTCTGTAAAAAAACCCAAAAACCATCCAATACCATTTAAAGAAAAACCACATTGCATGATCAATTATGGTAAGTATAACTATAAGTCTAATTCTCCCGCGGTTTCTCGAACCCCAACAATCCAAACAGAGGATCAAGCAATTGCAACAACAATTTGTCAACTCCACCAAACAAGCAATTCCAAGATAGTTTTCATTAAGATTGTGAATATGAAGTCATTACCTTCAGGGGGAGCAAATTCCGGAGAAGAGAAATGCTCGAACGCCATCCTGGCAGCCTCATTTTGTGCTGCCCTCTTGGTTTTAAATTGGTCATGGGAGTCGAAGGACTGACCATTCACAATAACACGAGCTTGAAACAGACGCAAATGTGGAGGACCATCCATGGTTTCGACGTATTCTGGATACTTCCATCGGTAGCGGTAGCACAACTCTTGCAATCTTGTCTTGTACATTTTTTATTTTCTGCCACTGTGAGAGAGAAAAGATAGAAAGACATGAAAGGAAATGCTAACAGTACACAATCACCTGAGCTTGAAACTTAGGCATGTGTAGAGGACTGTCCATGTTGACTGGTAATCTTGATAGTTCCATTGGTAGCGGTAAGCTCAGCTCTTGCAGTCTATGTCTTTTACATGTTTGATGTTGTGTCACAGTGAGAGGGAGAAGAAGATGGAGCGACGTCAGAGGGAAGAAATTCTAACTACTCTGGTTTTCGAATTTTGTGAAGGCACCAGTGACTAGGGGTCCTCTTAAATACTAGTCTAGTTGGTTAAAAAAAAGTAAAATTTACTGATGTGATTAATTATTAGGGTTAATGTAAGATTGGGTCTTAGGGCTAGGGATTGAGTAGGGGTAATCAAAATTACCGAGATAACTGAATCGACTGATAACCGAATTTCCCGGTCAGTTATTTTCAAAAAAAATTACATATTTCTTTAATAGAGTCGACCGATAACTGAAATAACGGTAATAACTGTTGATATCCGACCGTTAATTAAGTTAAATTCATAACGCAACCGTAATTATGTTTTTTTTAGGGTGGTCAAATTCTCTTTTGTCTACCTCGATCTAAATAATATGGACATCACTTTCGAATTCACAATCTTTTTCTGCATCAATTGGATTAAAAACGAAACTGCTTCTAGTGGTTCAATGCACCAAAAATTGAACGAAAGTATTAAAAAGGATAAAAACTCTCTAGTTTTATTAAATTATAAAAGCTACTCAAATGAAGAATTTAAAAACCTATTTCTGTTAGGTTTACAGAGCATTGATAACCCTAATTAAATCACAATTTTCTTAATAAAAAAATATTTGACTACTAAAAATTATTACCGTAAAAGATATTACTTTACTTATAATGAGGAAATAAAAAACATTAAAAATTATTACTTTGTTTTTAGCGCACATAGATCAAATCCTCTTGTTATCGATCTCAATCCAAATATGATAGACATCACCCTCGAATTCGAGATCTTCCCCCTGCATCAATTGGACTTATAAAGACCAAAATTAGGTTTCTTTTAATCAAATTGATCAAAACCGAATCCAAATATTTTAGTTTGATCTAAATTAGATTAATATTATTAATTTTGGAACAAAGTAAATTCTCTAATTGAAAATTTTCGGTTAGGTCAAAATTCTTTCCATGACCGATTTAATTAATCGAATACACACCCCATGGGATCCATGTTTAGTTCATTGCATTAACACCTAGTGACTTGCTTGTGTCCATGTTTGATTTTCCTTACTAATTATTTTTTAATAACAAAAAATTTTATTTTCTAAAATTGAAAAAATAAATCATTTCAAGATAAATATAACATATATATTCTTTCTAAGCACCATGTCACAATATTTATATATGGTACAAATAACTAGATAAGAATCAATATATTTTAAGAAAATCTTCTTTATGAAAATAAAAATGGTACAATAATATCTTCCAAATGAAGGAATATTCATATTAGTACCTTAAGTAGAATTTTTTTTTTCCAATCTTAACAAATTTAGGTGGATTTATTTTTTTTCCTAGGTGGTCATTGTGTCTATGGTAACTCAATGGTTATGGAAACCTTAATTTTCCCCAAACAGGCATGAAATTGTGACAATTTGGGAAAAAATATCATGCAAGGATTATCACCTGAAAATGAAATTCATAATATTACTACATTTGCTAAGTCATTAATTAGGATAAAGTCAAATTTAAATTCTTTATTTCATCCATAAAAGGATGACAGTGGGCCGCGGTAAAAAAAAAATACACATTATGGGGGTCTCAAATTTATTTTTTTCCTATAAATAATTTTGTATTTATATTTTGATTTATTTTATGAATCTAACAATATTTTTTTTCGAAACAAAAATCAAATTCAACATGAAAAGTGCGTGACAATTCTGGACTGTTGATATATACCAAAAGCATTCAATACATTTTTCATGTTTAATTTGATTTTTGTTTCACATCAAATATATCATTAGATTCGTAAACCGATCAAAATAAAAATCTATTTTTTAAAACAAAAAGAAATCCCCATAATTGAGCTAGCATAACCCGGACACCGTTTGTAAAATGCAATAACATATCCAGAAAGAACCAAAATTAAAATGACCATAAATGGTGTGGATATTGGGCTTGGGTTTGGGCTTGATATTCATTTGGATTTCAGCCCGCCCATGTAAGCAGCCCAAAACCAAACCTAGGCGCTCGCCATACCCAACCCCAACGAATGGCGCGGGAAAGTCATTCTTTCCAATGTAAATAAACCAAAACAAGTTAAAGATCATTCTTTTCTTTCACTCCAGACTGATAATATAGCCTCAACCTATACAAAGGAGAAGTTCCCACAACAAAAAACATACAGGACAATCCCCTACGGATACAAGAAATGACTTGCTAATTCACTTGAGTTTGAATCAAACCCTTTGTTGTTCAAGCATCCATCTTCTGTTAATTTTCAGCTTGATGTTGTCTGCAGAAGTAATCCACCGAGCAGAATCCTTATACGTAAACAATGGCAGGAGAAACTTGAGCTGCATCAGTGCTTGAAGGACCTTGACCTAACTTTCCAGTTCTTGGTTTGGAATACATGAAGAAGGAGGGAATGTAAATGTTTTCAACAGACGGAACGAGTTCCCTCTTCTTCTGGCGAATGCAAAGAAGTTTCAGAGACCTACACCTATTTCACAGTTTCACCAAAATTATAATGATGTTCATAGCTCCATGGTAATCACAGGAAGTTCGGCTGAACATCCTCTTTACGATAACCAAGATCCAATGACTGAGAAACAGAAGATGAGAACTCAATAGTCAATACTACTAGTAATCCCTGAGCTAGAGGGAAAAGTATACAATCAAGCATTAGATGACAACATGACAACAGTCCCTCCTTTGGATATTTGATCCATCTTACTCACCCTCGATGGATATTGCTCATCTCCAAGAGTATGTTGTTCACCACCCTCAGGTTGCTCCAAGGTAATCATGTAAAGTTCTGGCTGATTGAAGAAAAGCAGCATCCACTGTGAAACAGAATATGAGAACCGAAGGTCTCCTTTCCCTGGGTGGGCATATGGGTCCTGTAGTCCCCAAAAAAGAAGAATAGACATCTGGTGAGGCATCAATATGAATGCCATCCTCAGGAAACTACAATCATTCGAGAAAAAGAGGCATCGGTGAGTATATAGCAAATCATAGGTGGACATTAGTCTTTCAGTAAGTAAAAGCAGTATCGCAAAAAAAAAAAAGAAAAAAGGGTTTAATCAAATTTACCCTCCTTAGTTTGATCCACGGGAATAATGGAAGTTGTGGGGGAACATTCAGTTGAAGACCTGCAGTATGCTTTCTACAAGAAAGAGGTATGCGGGCATTGACAAGGAACTTGTAGAGCGTGCATAGCATCGCGTAAACTTGAGCTCGTTCATGAGCTCCTAACATGTTGACGGGTTTCAATATGCTTTCTACAAGGGTCTTCCTCAATGTTTTGTAACCTAAGAAACTTCAAGTTTCATTAAAGCATGACATTGATAATAAATGCCAAACAAAATTTCTCACCAGAAATCTCCACAAGAACATGAACCTTCTTTAAATCTATGAAACCGAGCTCGGTCTCTGACAATAATTTCCCGGTTGTAAATCTTGGATATGATCTTAATTACTGCATGACAATCCCCACAAATCCTCAAATTCTTGATCACTTGAATTGGCATCCCTTCATTGGTACTAGTCAAACCAAAGGCCACAGCCAACTTCTCACTGTGATAACACAAAGCACTCTCCTTCTCCTCCTCTTCTATATCATGAAGGACAAAACTAGTCTCAGCCACATAGCCATGCTCTTTAATCCTAAAACTAATCTCCTCCATTTTCCTATGGATCTCTCTCCACTTCTCATGGCTGTAGTCATTAGTGAAGAACTTGTGCATCGTACCCTCTAGTTCAATATAGCTAAAAGCAGGCAGCTTCTTTACATCCCTACTTTTCATAGCCTCTCTCACCCTCCCAACATCATTCCATCTCTCGTGTTTTGCATAAACATTTGATAGTAGAACAAAGTCACCACAACTACTAGAACCCATATCCACCAGCTTCTGTGATGCAATTTCTGCTATTTCCACATTATTGTAGGTGATAGAAGCACTAAGCAAGCTCTGCCAAAGAACCACATCAGGATACATTGGCATAGAATTTACAATGTCATAAGCCTCCTTGAGCCGCCCAGCTCTGCCTAACAAATCAACAACACTCCCGTAATGTTTAACAGCAGGAGTGACACCACAAGCTGGCATCGAATTGAATAATCTAACACCATCTTCTACTAATCCGGCATGGTTACAAGCAGATAGTACAGCAAGGTATGACACAACATCTGGGGGCACCCCAGCTTGAGCCATTTGCTTGAAAAGCTCAAGTGCTTTGTAGCCATCGCCATGCATTGCAAGCGCCATGATAATGGTGTTCCATGAGACAATACTCTTCTTGCAAGTCATGTTATCAAACACCAAACACGCTTTCTCCACTAACCCACATTTTGCATACATATCAATAACAGCATTGGAAACTTGCACATTCGTATCTAAGTTTTCATCCCTTATGAAAGAATGAATCTTTTCGCCTTCTCTCACAGCACCAAGTTGGGAGCACGCGGAAAGAGCACCAAGAACAGTTCTATCATTAGGTTTCAATCCCTCGAATCTCATTCTTTTAAATAAAGACAGAGCCTCGATGGGTTGATCCCCTTGAGCCAATCCAGCTATCAACGCATTCCATGAGGCAATATCTCGCTTAGACATTTCATCGAAGACCTTCTTTGCACTATCAAGACAGCCAGTTTTCGCATATACATCTAATAAGGTGGTACCTAATTTAGCATCAGCAATGAACCCGTATCGCACCACCTGTGAGTGCAACTGGGTGGCCTCACAGCAAGCTAAAACACGCGCACACGCCTTCAAAGTGAAGGAGCAAGTTAGTGCATCCACTCTATGGGATCCATGGGACATGGTCTTGTACCACGAGATGGCTTTGACGGGATTAGCACTCTGGGCTAACCCGCGCAAGATGGCATTCCAGTCATTGGTCCTAGGTATCCGGATTTTCCGAAAAATATGATACGCAAAGGAGAGGTCACCGGCAGGAGAGATGGCACATAAGTCGAGAAGTTTTGAGCGCGAAGGGCAGAATTGAAATCTGCCGGTGGTCATGAGATGGGCTTGGAGTTGCTTGATGCGGGGGAAAGAGTTGCATTTTTGTAGCAGAGTTTCCAGGTAGACAGGCAATTCCATAAGAAAGATTGGAAGCTGCAACAACATATGTGATTGTCACCAAAAACCAAACACAGCAATAACAGAATCAAATACCCAATAGTGTGGCATTCCAACATTCATTTGGTAACCTAGCTAACAAAATTTAAAGAAGAAAAACCCAAAATGATCCGAGAGACTGTGATTAAACCCTACACAAACAACAAGATACATACAGGAGTGATGTTTGGCGTGATTTACCCGCAATCTTTCCTCTTCAGGTATTGAACCTGTTTTGCCGCTTCCGCTTCTCTGTTACAGTCCCGTCAAGTGCTTCTGAGTTCTGACCCTGTGCCTGGGTATGGGCCGATGGGCTGGAACATCTTGGGTTATAAATGGATAGTCCATTAATGATTATGCTAGCCCCGGAGATTTATTTTTTCTTTTTCTTTTTAATTTCTTTTTAATTTTGGTTGAGAAGTCTCAATTAATTCTTCTAATATGTAGTAAAACATTTTTGGTCCATGTAGTTTTATTAGATGTAAATTTACTTCAACCCAACGTCCCCCAACCCATAAGTGGGGGTTTAGGGGTTTAAGTAGCAAAAGATAAAAGTTGAACCCGACCTCCTTTTCCAATATCATATTAGTTATTTTGACATTCAACTCAATTTAAATTTGTTGGGTTGGGGCATTCACATTTCACCTTATTTATACATATTCTAATATGAGAACTTACATTTCGATCAAACGATAATCTAAAAACCATAATAACACAGTTTAAGTTTTCACGGCTAGTTATATTAAAAAACAGCTTATTCTCTTGTAATGATAAACTTATTGAAAATATATCATTTGTCTCTATATGTCAAATAGGTATCACCTTAATTTTTCTAGTTAACTTATTATTTGAAAGACAAATAAATATTTACCTTTCAATATAGTTGAAGGACAAAGTTGAAGAAATTTTTTTTTTTAAAAAAAAAGAAAGTGAGCAAATATTATTTTTCCCCAAAATAAACCCCTAACGTTTTTTTTTTTTTCAGGCGTCGGAAGCTTAACAACGACGCAATGGAAGCTTAACAACGACGCAGTTAGAGGCTTAATCGCTTCGGAGTTTTGACAAACCGAGACATATGAATCACCAAAGCTCGATCAGTCCTTCCACTCTCTTTGTTTACACAAACGCGGAGGGAGACCGATGGGCGCTTCTTCTCCCACTTCTCTTCTTCTCCTCGTTTACTTTTTACTCTTTTTGCCGAACCTCGCTCATGCATCTGACAAGACAACTCTGAGAGGTAATTATTTTTCTTTTCCTTGCTTTGTTTTGCGTTTTACCTTCATTGATGTGTTTGGTAATGGTGGCCGAGATAATTCGGGGAGAGGATATTAGGGTTTTTTTTTTGCTTTGTAATTGATGTTGTACATGTGTGGGAATGGCTTGTTTTCTTCTTCCGATCTCCTTCTACTGGATTATAATGGAACCAATTGAAGTATTGTCTATGAGACTAATATTAGCTCTCTTCATAGGTTATTTATATCGGTAATGAAAGATAGTTTCCCAGGGGTGGTGAATTTTAGAGGTGACTTTATCGTTTATGTTGTTTGCTTGAATGTGCACAAAGAATTGGATTTCCGTATAATATTTATAAATCAAGTCTGCATTCTGCAGCTGGGCTTTGTTTTGTCAAGTCTGGATTTTTCTTGTACCAGATAATTTTAAAGTGCTAAAATTTGTAGTAAGGTTTATTCAGTATGAATATGCATCACAGCAAGGTTTTTTACTCTTTTTTTTATCAATATTAGTGGCAAGCCATTAGGTGAGCTTAGTCGAACTGCTGTATATATACAGAATAAGTGTGGTGTTGATGGAAATTTATGAGACTGGCATGTGTTATTCGTCAATCATCATCATTTGGATTACTAGGTAATGCCTGGATAAATTGGACTTGTTAGCATGCAGTTAACTATTGCTTCGGTTGTTTTTCAATATCTGAAAGGACTGTTATGAAGGGTTTTGGTGTTGTAATTGTCAAAGATGTCTATGTAGACCTTGTGTTCCTAGTGGATTACTGGCTTACCTCGTTGGGTTTTATTAGCATATGTTTGCTTGATGAACTTCCAAACTTTTGGAGTTGCAGATGTATCTGTTTTGCTGTGGTGAATTTATATATATTTCTTGACATAGCTAATATATCATGTGAATTTCTGTGTGTATTTACAATGATTTTGTTGTTACATGCGTTTTTGTTTCTTGAACTTTTTGCCAGTTTGAATGAAACTGATCCTTGGCACTATGAAGTCTCAGGAATTAACCTAGAACATCCGGTTCTAGATATCACTCCACGTTACATATCCAGGCATTTATCTGTTCGTGGTTCAAAAGATACTTTGTTGTGTGAACGCGTCCAGGTTTCTGGTCACTCCAGATTGACACTCGCAAGTTATGCCTCTGCATTTCGAGTTACCTTGATTCCATCTGTTGAAATTCCAGAGAGACTGCATGGTAAAATTCAGATTTGTTTTCACCGGTAAGTTGAGATTTTTACATTTATTCTCATGTTAGGTTCCTTTGTTTGGATTATCTTGCACAATTTTCGTAAACTTAACGTTTTAGATATTATATGGATTTCTATGTCTCACTCATGGAACATTTTCAGGAATTCTTCAGTTGGATTGTGTCAATGCGAAAAGGATGAGTGGAAAACTCTTCAGAAGGGGCTATGGAGCTCTGTCATGTCACCTTATGTGAGCAGATATGTTGATGTGAAGTTCAGTGGTGATATATCTGGTTCTGTCCGAGTTTCTGTTGAAGAAGGTCTGGTTCCCCATTACCCTCCCTTTTCCTTATTTAGTAGCTAGAATGCCTGTCTTCTATTGTTTCAGTTTCCTTTAGATTGTCTGTGGCCTGACATGTTCATGTTTGTTCAGATTCTCAGCGGTGGCGTCTCCTGTTTCTAGCTGTGGGATTCGTTCTACTGCTGTCCGCTCCCATTGTCAGCAGTTGGGTTCCTTTTTACTATAGCACGTCAATGGTCATTGGAGTTCTTCTCGTTATTATAATTCTTCTTTTCCAGGTATCAAATTTAGTGATTTTTCCCTTTAATGTTACTAATGCTGTGGAGTTTTCTCCTACTTTTGAACTAAGAAATAATTGCAATACATTGGTTCGACAATACTATAATTCCAGCTTTCTGGTACTAGTAAATCTAAATCTTATAACTTATAAATGTTCTGGATGTATGGTCCTCCTAAGTTACCGTGGCCTATGAATTGCACTGAAATAAAAAGAATTGCACAGTGTGGCTACCATCCCACATGACTTGATTGGGTTTTACATACTTAAATATATGGATCTGTTTTACTTGGAACTGTTTTGTTTTGATGGTTATGTTGTTGATAACATACTTTCCTTTTAGGAAACTTCTCAGCTTGAAATTCTTTTTTTAGTTGTTGTTTCCAAAGATAATGAAAGCTCCACTTTGTAAAAGAGAATGAACTTTGCTTACCATTGTTTTGATGCATTATCATTCAAGGGTTCTATATACATGCACAAGTGTTCCTAGATATGTTTTATCAATGGTGCATCTTTTTATTTCAGTGCTGGGTATTTCTCATAGATATCTTTTATTATTGCTCAGTGTTCTGTTTTACTTGAGAATTGAGATGTACTCATTGTTAATTTGTTATTATATGGGTATAATGACATAGGGAATGAAGTTATTGCCAACTGGAAGGAAAAATTTCTTCTATCTTACCATATATGGATCACTGGTGAGTATGATTTTACTTTGGCCTTATGTTACACTTTCACCTAATCTGTAATGTTTCATTCTAACATGTGTTTTACTGTTTATTGTTTCAGGTTGGAGTGGGTTCTTTTCTCTTACATCAATTCTCGATGTTCGTGAATTCTGTTCTTAATAGTTTTGGGCTGAGTGAAGAGATGTACAATCCGGTGAATTCCTGCTCCCTTTAGTTGAACTTTCTTGCAATGTTTTTGACCAACATGATCAGCATTTTTAGATTCAAGTTGTGGTTGCTTTTTCAACTGTATGTTGCGTGGTCAGTGAAGTATTGTTATGCTAGTGTACTATAAAAGTGACAGTAAAGGAGAGAATATATTAATTTTTGTATTTAATTTCAGTCTGATATCCGTTCTTTTTAGTATTTCTGGTATGGGAAGGGGTTGAAAGAATCTAATTTATTACTTATGATGTGATATCTTTCTGTAATTTTAAATTTTCAGTGTTATTAAATATCTGTTTGGTATGCTTCATTATGTTGTAACTGTTTGACAATAATTATTCTCCTTGTTTCTCTTACAGGTCTCCATATTTGTACTAGTAGGAATTATTCTTGCAGGAGCAGCTCTAGGTTACTGGATGGTCAGGAAATTTGTAATCTCCAACGATGGAACTGTGGATGTTGGCATTGCGCAATTTGTGAAATGGGCAATGCGCATTATTGCTGCCACCTTAATCTTTCAGGTGCACTATTGCATTGATGTTCCCTGCATACATTATTTACATGTAATGTTTCATAGTACATATTGATGCAGCATGCCTAGCTGTGCTTTATGTCACTAGTTTTCCTATAGATTGAAATATGTTTTACTTGGACATACATGGCGGCATCAGCATGCATATAGCTAATAATCTAAAGATGACTTTGACCCCCTTGTTACCAGTACTTTCACTGCATAATGCATCAGATTCTGAGGCCTGGGTTACATTGTTTAGAACTTGTTATCATGCCTACTTTCTTTCTTTTTTCTATTTGCGGAGCTGATTTTCTATTTTATTGGCGTATCCTCTTTCAAAATTTCTTTTTAAGTACATTATGTCAATAGCACATGGTATGTCCTCGCTTTCCCGTGCAATGCTGTATAATCTCAAGTTTTGTTTTCTTTTACTATTTGCAGAGCACTCTTGATTCTCTTCTAGCAATGGGCTCCTTTGTAACCTGCTATGCAGTGTGCTCTCTGATAACTTCCCCAAAGTGGTTTCATTCAAGGTAAGCTCCTCAGTTCCCTTGGTACTTCTTAGAAAACTAATCTGACATTTAGGAACTGTTCCTACTGGAATGTTATGTTTACCCTCTTCATTTAACCATTTAATAGCAGAAATGTGAATCATGTTTTACTTATTGTGCATTTGATAGGCCATTAGAGTAGTGGGTTTGACCATTGATCAAGGGTTTTTCTGATTTTAATAAAGCAAGAATCAAGCATAAAAGGATATACTTCTTTTTTCTTAATTGGTAGAATAAAGAAGAGACGGTAGGCTCTGTTTGCTATATTATTGGGAATATGGTTTCCCTCCTGCGATTCATAGATTTTTCATCATACTTCATGCATACTTGAACTAGATATTTGTTGCTGACCATCAAACTTTCACTTATATATGCAATCTTAATCTGTCGACAGTAAAAGGACAGGACGGGTGATGATGAAGCACAACCATGCAGAATTTCTTGGCAGGTCCCCACAAAATGGCTCTGGTGGGAAGATGTGGAACAGTCCGAAGCGTTCATATGCTTGGTCTGATTCTCCTGTAAAAGGTATTATTTTCTGCTGCCTTCCATGTTTCTTTTACGTTTCTGTACATGTTTACTTATTGTTGTTGGATCTATATGAGATTTTGTAGTTCACCCCATAAATCCGTAAATAATGAATAAGATTAAATTGTTGTTTCATTACCTATGGTAGCTTTGCTACAATCATTTCACGCATCTAGCGAGGCTTTGGGCCACGGGACTTTCAGCAACCCTTCATTAGGATCTCTTACAATTTATTTTTTACCTGTAGCAGGTGTGATATCGTCATCTACTCATCCAGGGACAAGGACTAGGCGGGATTACTATTCAACCTTCCACCAGATGCAAATGCGAAAGAAGTTCACGAAGAAAGAGTGGGAAGATTTTACTGAAGTATCGACTCGGCAGGCTGTAGCTGAATTGTCTGCATCTCCAGAGTTCACTGATTGGATCATTAATAATGCTAACCGAATACAGCTCGTTCCTGATGACTATAGTTCAGATAGTTCAGAGGAAAGAGCGGGAAGTGAGTCGGATTCCACAGACGAGAAGACTAACGTAGGTAGCTGCAAGCAATTCAGGTGGTTTAATTGGTTTTGTGACTAGAGTAGTAAGAGATACACTGAAGCCACAGATTTAGGAAAGTTAACATCATGTAGCTTGATCGAGAAATCTCTGTATGGTTTCTGCAATTATTCAACAGTGTAAAAGTGGGTTCTGGTGTATGTCTGTATGTAGGTAGATTTAATTTCTACTGAATATTACATGGAGCTGAAAGACCATTGCATGCTTTCATTGTGAGTGGATGTTGGAAGTTTTTTTGTTCTTTATAATCAAAGCCTCGATGCAGTGTTTTGCATGATTTGTTATGGATAATAAGACCTTGGCTTGGCTTAAAACTTCAATAATTAGTTGGGTGTGTAATGAATAACCCCACTAAGACTGCACAATAGATCACAAACCATCGGATCGATAAACACAACGCCACAATTCTTGAATAATCGAACTAATTGGAGTCGGGTAGTCTCTTCGCACTGGTACGAATACGAAAATAATGAAAAAAAATTGAATTCGATTGTCAATTGCTCCTATCGGAAATAAAACCTGTATGGTTTCATAAAATCGTTTCCCGATCAACTAAAGCATGTTTTACATGAAGAAGATTTGACTCAGCATGTTCTTTTCGATATGGATAGGAGAAAAACTTGACTCGATATTCCCATTGAGATTGCACAATAGATCACAAAATCATTTGCGATCAATACTTTTTGGTAGCGCATAAAAAAAAACCCATTAGGTTTGGACAATAATTCACAAACCATGCATGTCACTAATAGAAAATTCACGCTTCTTAAGATGATTGAACCCTAATACCAGAGCATGATCCACGAACACTTACCCGTAACTTTTTATTTAAGCTTTCCATCAATGATTCAATCATGTCATTTATTATTACAAGAGAATTTAGTTGAATTCCTATTTTGTTCTTTCTGTTTTAGTCAAAATATCCTCTCATAATATATAATTTCTTGAATGTTAAAAAAAAATTCTTCTTTGATCTACTTAAAAAAAATGAAATCATTGAATGCAACTATATTTGCTGTAAGAATTTATATTGCATAATTTGAATAATTGATTTTAACGGTATTATTAATTTCCGTAAGCTTAGCTATGTCCAAACACGGCCTAGTCACTTAGTCAGACCACGCTGGACAATGACGTGGGTCCCACCATTGCCAGAGCCAGTGGCCTAAACCCTTTCCCTTTCTCCAAACAAAAATTTCACCTCGATTTCCTACGCTTTCTCACCTCCCAAACGCCTCTCATTCTCTTCTTCTTTCCTTCATGTACCCTTCCACATCCAGCTCCGTTACGGAGACCATCAACGGCTCCCACAGGTTCACAATTCGTGGATATTCCCTGGCCAAGGGTATTGGAGTCGGAAAATACATCGCCAGTAACATCTTCACCGTCGCCGGCCACCAGTGGGCTATATACTTCTTCCCCGACGGCAAGAATCGGGAGGATAATTCCGCTTATGTCTCCGTTTTCATCGCGCTGGCCAGTGAGGGCGCCGATGTCCGGGCCTTGTTCGAGCTCACACTGGTGGACCAGAGTGGTAAAGGCAAACATAAGGTGCATAGCCACTTCGATCTATCTCTTGAGAGCGGTCCCCCGACCTTGAAGTACCGAGGCAGCATGTGGTGCGTACAATTTATCTGTTGTTGTTTTTCATTTGGTTGCTTGGCTTTTTATATATACCGTGCATCTTTTTTTTTTGTTTATTCTGGTTTCCATACGGCAGAAATTTTCATAGACAATCTATGGGCCTGAGATATTCAAAATAGAAGAGGCAGGAGCTTACTGTATATGTAACTATAAGGTTTTAATCTGTGTTAGAGTAGGGGGTGAGATAGGTGACAGGCATCTCCCTCCTAAGCCAGGCCTGCTAGAAGAATCAAGAGATCTTTACTTGGATCTCTTGAGGATAAATAAGGATATCAGACTCGGAAGATGAGGTTGATGGATATTCCAATATCTTACTGAAGTGCATGTGCAAGATATTATGGAAGATGCGTGTCATGTAACAGTAAATTTTGGATGTTTTGTGTTAGTTGTTCTAAGTTGTAACATTGTGGAGTTTATGAGTTGGGGAGTGATATCATATGCGGTGGTGCTCCTAAGATGATAAAGTACACAACTCCTGTACACAAAATGCCGCAGTGGAAGGGGTCGGGGACAAACAAGATGTAAGCAGATTTTACCCCCACATATGTAGTGAGACTATTTTTAGGGATGGAACATGTGACTTCTAGGTTGCACCCCTGCAACTCTATGACTAGGCCACATGTCCGCATGGGAGGGGCTCAATAGAGTTGACATACCTTAATTTAATTAAAACCTCGGTAAACAACTGTCATGAACTACAGTACTAGGATCTTGCTGTGTAGGTGGGGTTGAGGAAGGGCGAGATGTATGCAGCATTAGTCCTATGGTGGAGAAGCTGTTTCTCATAATTGAACCGATGACCTTTTGGTTGCAAGAAAGCATAGGGGTAAACGAAAATTCCTAATAGTTTTGCATACTAAAAGTAGAGGATTAAAAATGTCTTGGGGTATAGTTGGGGGATCATTGGTGCCAGTTGTTGAACTTACATGCCAAGTATATGATCTTTATTTGAAGGGAGTATCGATTGCTTTTATGAATATTGAGCTTTGGTTTTAATTACTGTATGACATTCAAGGTAAGGAAGAAATTTTTTAAAAAAGGATAAAAATTTGCATCTCTGGGTGGGTGTGCATGTGACCTGTGTATGCTTGTGTGCTCGTGGAATGGTCTGGCGCTGCCCGTGTTAACCTTTTGTTCTAATGTTCTTTATTCTTTACTATCAGCAGTGGGTGGTTATGTTAATCCACTGCAATGCTATAGTTAATTTAGCATGAAGCTTTGTCAGAGATTTAACTCTTATCATAAACAAATATTTTTATGATGAATTCGTTTGTTTTTTGGATGATTGTTGATTCTTTGTTACCGGTTACTTATTCATTGTTTTTGCTATCCAGGGGTTTCAAACGATTTTTCAGACGAGGATCGCTTGAAACATCAGATTTTCTCAAGGACGATTGCCTGGAAATTGACTGCACTGTTGGTGTTGTAGTGTCAGGAATAGATCGCACAAGATTGCATTCTGTGCAGGTCCCTGAGTCTGATATTGGAACTCAATTTGGTATGTTACTGGAGGATGAGGTTTACTCTGATGTTACCTTTATTGTGTCTGGTGAAAAGTTTCATGCGCACAAGTTGGTCTTGGCTGCTCGTTCTCCTGTATTTGAAACTGAACTTTTCAACACAACGGAGGAAAATAATCATGAGATTGTTGTTACGGATATGGAACCTAAGGTTTTTAAGGTAGCATTTGTTTAATCTTCCTTTTTTTTAATATAATGAGCTATATATTGAATTATGTGGTTTTTCACAGCTCTGGAGCACATAGTAAGTTGGTCCCCATTTTTATGAAAACTTCTCTCATGTATCGCCAGGCTTTGCTACACTTCATTTACAGAGATACTCTGGTTGAAGATAAGGAGCTGTTGGAATCAAGTTCATCTTTCATGTCATCTGTATTTGACACATTAGCTGCAAAGCTGTTAGCATCGGCTGAAAAATATGGTTTGCCTAGACTCAAAATAATCTGTGCATCTGCACTCTGCAAGGATGTATCTGTTGAATCTGTTCCCCATATTCTGGCACTGGCTGATCGTTACCATGCAACAGACCTGAAATCTGTTTGCCTAAAATTCGCTGCTGAAAACCTTGTAGGTACGTCAGTCCAGTTTGATTTGCCTTTTTCATGATATCTTCCATGTTCAAAAATTTGTAGAGTTGTGCTAAGTGCTATAATGTTTTGCTTCTGTGAATAGGTTACATAGTCTTGCCGCATGTTTTTTCAAAAATATTTTACTTCCTTTACTGGCATGGTAGATGTATGAAGTACTTTTGATGTGTGTAGGAGTTTTTTTGTCTTCTCTCATGCAAACTCTGAAGCTATGTTCTTTTCCTTGTCTGCATATTGACTGATTTTTAAGCTTGAACCCCCTTTCCTTTCTCTTTTTATGGTCTTAAGCTCAAATTTAGTTGGGATCAGTTGTGTGGTTGCACTAAATGTTCCTTTTCTTTTCCAACTAATTATGGTATATGCTTTCTTCCCTCACCATATCTGTCCTGAGAAAAAAAGGAAATATGTGCAGGAAAGGGGAAACTGTGCATTCCTATTGGGATCGGATATCCCTTTGGGTTTGACAAAACAACTTTAAATCATCTGTATAGTAACACCATATGCATCACATCTTATGGGATAGGTCCATCTGTTGTGCATAACATGTTAAAAAGTGTTTTGGCCCCTCCAGTCTTCCATTTATTTTTTAAATGCCAAAGTGTGGTCTCGATAAAAGCCTCAAATGAAGGTTTAATATTGTAGTAGGTTCTGGCCTCTCTACTCCATCTGATGAGGGTTTATGACTAGTGATGTGTTTTCTTTCATCACAGTACTTTCTTATCCTAAATCAGGACTTCCATTTGTAATGGGCCGTTGATAAAGCCAGAATCTTGTCAAAGATGTCACTGGTTTCCCAGGAATATATGTTTTGCCCCATACCTTTATTATCACTCGTGCTAGCTTTACGGCATCATGGTGAACCCTAAGCCTGTCCCAAATTGGAGGTGGTTTTCTAGATGCATCATTGCCCGTTATTCCGTAACATTAGTGAGGGCTCTTGATATCCTGGGTGCAAATTGCCGTTTCTATTTATAAGTTAATTTACGGTCCTGTTGGATTCATGATAAACATTGCTTTCTCTTGGTGTGAGAATTTTGATTAACAATTAGGTTATGTACTGGATACAAAAGCTGATACTGACTCCAGGGAGTCCACAGAATGTACAATACAGTGCTAGTTATTGGTTCGAGATTTGTCTCCATATATGCTTCATCATGGAGGGAGTGAAGGCCCTCGTTGTATGAACTGGAAATAACAGTAGAGTACACAAGTCTGTTAAGATAACAATCCGAGAGAGTTGATGATCAGTCTGAGCATTTGTAAGGAGAGAGAGTGGTGGCATCAAGACACAAAAGTTGGTTGTTTCTTGAAATTCTCCAATTGGCATATCTTTTGATTCTCTTTTCATTCATAATATTTTAATGCAAATATGTAATATTCCTTGTCGCTTAAACTTCTGGCTTCCTCGTTCTCTGACTGTCCCTTTTGATGCAGCTGTTATGCGCTCTGATGGGTACAAGTATCTCAAAGAGAACGGCCCATTGCTGCAATCTGAGCTCCTAAAGATGATGGCAGGCTGTGGGGAAGGATTTAGCGAAGGGGGGAAAGGCCAAAGCACGTGGGCACATTTATCTGATGGCGGCGATACAGATGATGCCAGTGTAAGGCAACAAAGCTGGGGCAGCGAAGGGGAAAGAATTGAAAGATTGGGTGTCCCCCTCGACGTCATTGATCCAGGCAGGAGTCCTAGCCAAGAAGGATAATAATATCATAAATGATGGTATTAACCTTGTCTTGTCCAATGACGTCAATGTTATGAGTTGAAACAGATATTGTGATACAAGCAAATAGCGAGAAGAGAAAGGATGGAAGGTTGATTGAAACACTAACTGCCTTGTTTTATAATGAATGTGGTGCAGATTGGTTAAATATATCTTTCTTGAAGTGGGAAATATGTAATCAGCAGGAAATTATGGTGTTCATCGACCATCAGAGTTCACCTTTACAGACTAATGCAGTCCAAATTTTGTCCATGGATGTTTGAACAAGTGATGTGCTTCTTGCTGGAAAAAAGCAAATAAGATAATGTAAAGCTAGCTTGTTTAGATGCTTTTTCTAGGGACCTGTACAGTGATAGAATTGCACGATATAATCTAGAGGTCAAATGTTCAATTTATGGAAACATTATAGTCTATCCACATATTATGTGGAGGTAGAGTTTGTGTATATCTTATTTGTCTTTGATCCTGCCTATTACGAGAATTGTTTACCTTTTACCTTCTGTGGATTGATGTCGTCATCTTATTTAGCTAACTTTATACCTGAAATGTAAGTTTTTGTAGTTTTGTTCATCAATGAGTTGTGATCTCACGTGAAAATTAAGGGAGGAACAGTAATAGATAAGGAGAATCTACCGTTTAACATATTAAGACTTTTTTTTTTAGGTTTAAGCGAGGATGTTGAGCTTGGAAGAACAAATTTGTGAGAGCTTTGGTTGGCTCAGAGCGAACAATGTTTTAATGTGTTTGGGCTAGTGGGTGTTACAAATTTATTAGTCCAACCCAATTGCTAGTGATTGGATGTAGTAATCATGGTTGTCAAAATCTCGATTTTGATGGTACGATCTTAGGTAACCAAAACGATTCGAATCGATGTAAAATTCCAAAATTGATAAGGATCTACCGATCTTACCTTACGATTTTATCCGATTTTATCAATTTTATGATTTTATCGAATTTACCGATCTTAACCTTTATAGACTTATGGAGTCATGGAGCTTATGGGTTGTGGTCTATTAATCATGTGCTTATGTTTCTACTCTTAGTTTTTGTTGAAAAATTGATTCTAACCTACTAACATGATATAATCTTGCATAATTATTGTGCTTGCTTTTCATAGTTCTCAGGAGGTCTTAAAAAATTATAATTTTATGAAGTATTAACATGTCTATAAATAAATAATAATCACATTTTTGAATTTTTTATTATCTATAAACTATAGTCTATTATATAATGTTAATTATTTATTTAGAAATAAGTAATTATATTATTTTATATTTATTTTTTAAATTTTATAAAATCTGACGAACTGACGATATTACATGCATTCCACCTCTGTTATGTAAGAATCCGATTTTACATGCCTTTCTACAGATCTTATGTAAGATTTCGATTTTGATGCATTTCACCGATTTTATGTAAGATCCGATCTTGCCCGAATTTATATAAGATCCGATTTTGACAACCTTCGCAGTAACACTATCAACACTCGCGATTAACAAACTGTAAAAGGGGACAAATTAATATTTAAGAAAAGTTACGAACAACAATTGCATTTACGGAAAACTGTTGAATGTTTGAGTTATAAGATAATATTTAAGAAACGTTTATTCACGAATCAATATTCAATCATCGTCGCGGCTTAGAGGGCAGGAAGAGCCCTCTTCCAGCACGCAACTACAATATCTTCTCTGGCTTTCTCCTTATCTACGCGCTCTTCATTCATCTGCCTCTCTTTCTGTAACACTATTCACTGAATTCAATCTTTTGGGCATAAACGGCTTCATGGGTGTAGTGTAAATTGAGTTCTCTAGAGGTTTAAATAGAAGTAGAAAAGGAGGTGTAAAATTTGGAGCGTGGGATTGTTGATATGCAGCCTGGTGGTGGTGGTGGTGCAAAGAGTTCATGGGGTTTAAGGAGTTTGATTAGGAGAAAGCAAGTCGATTCTGTTCATGCTGATAGGGAGGGCCGCCGTCAGTTGGCCAAGAGGTTATCTGCTTTTGACCTGATCGCCATTGGTAATCTATCTCGATTATCCACTAACTTCGGCATGCTTTATTGTTTGTGCTTATGCACTTGTTTTGCTTTTCATTTGGTAATTGGGTGCGTTTGAATTAATGTATTAATTTAATATTGACGGGTCTATACTATTGTTCTTACTGCATAGTAGTTTCGATTTTGTTTCCATCCGTTATCAATAATATATTTCTTTTCTGTAATTTGGAACTGGGTTTGGGGCATTCATCAATTTTAGCTGTGGTTGGTGGTGTCTTGTTTTACACTGTTCATGATCGCCTACTTCCCTCGTGATGAACTATCCTCGGTTTGGGTTCATTTGTTAATGATGTTGTTTTCAATTATTTGGTGGATGGATAGGGGCATATACTAGATGCAAGTTCTTTGAGCGTTGGTATTTCTTTTAAATGATATCTGCTGTATGCGGAGTTGCATTCAAAACGTGGTACTTAAGAGTAATGGGCCAGGTATACTTTTCTTCCAGTGTTCGTATGATTAGTTGCTTTAGTCTGTGAGTTATATGATCCTAAAAACAGTGGGTGCGAAACTTTGTTTGGGGTTTTAAAATTCTTTATTCTTTGCACTTTAGAAAAAATGAACAACTATGGATTTTGTTCCTTTAGTTGTTACTAAGGAAAGATAAACTGGGAATTTTGATATCTTCACTGCATATAATTTAGAATTTATGCCTTACGTGATTGCATCAAGGTTTGCTTTTATCTCACTTTCGACTAAATTGTGGGCTTTAGATGATTTTTTGTATGTTGAAATTCCTATTCCTTTTGCTTACCTTTTTATCAGGAGTAGGATCAACCATTGGAGCTGGAGTCTATATTCTTGTTGGAACAGTTGCTAGAGAGCATACCGGCCCAGCTCTTACTATTTCATTCCTAATTGCTGGGATTGCTGCTGCTCTCTCTGGATTTTGCTATGCAGAGCTTGCATGTCGCTGCCCATCTGCTGGGAGCGCCTATCATTATACATACATTTGCCTTGGAGAAGGGTAATCTTGGACTTTTTGGATCATTGGTTTGCCAAATTGTTTCTTATACATTGACACCATGTTTCACATGGGTTTCATTTTAAGAACATCCTAGGGTTCTATGATGGCAAAACATCTTGATGTTTGAAGGCCATACATTTCTGTTTTGAGGTATTAATTTTAAGAAGTGATCTTGAAGATGTTATTACATTAGTTTTGAAGAAAGGAGAAATTGGTGGCCCACATCTCCCTTCACCCTCCACAATTTTTTTCCCCTTTATGGGGCAGGGAAAATAAATGGGGCCATGGATGTGTTTTACTAAGAACCTTATTGTCAGCAACTTTTTGTAAAAAATTCATCTCAGGATTGCTTGGTTGATTGGTTGGGCACTGATTCTGGAATATACAATTGGTGGTTCAGCTGTAGCCCGTGGCATAACCCCTAATTTGGTAAGATATGTCTTCTCTGCCTTGAGGTGTCACCTTTGCGCTCATTCTTGAGCCTAATATGAAAAAATGTCTTCTTTTTTTTTTTTTCCTTCTTTAGAGAGCATTATTTAAATCTTATTTGTCTCCTTTTGAAGTGAGATGTGGGAGTTAGAAACTGGTAAGGGGAGGAACTCTCATCAAAGTAAAGGGATTAGAATCGCATTTCTCACCTGTAGATTCGACTTTTGAGAGTTATGACTTTCACATTTCATGGTAGCTGGGATATTTGCCAATATTAGAATTTGAGGATTTCAGGAAAATGAACGACAAATTTTTATCATTTCCAATGAATTATTGGTTTGCAATTTGATTCTGACGTAATTGATAGACAGACCCTTAGAGGAAGCTGGAGATTTCAATCACTCAACAGTTGGGTTATGTTCCCCACTGGAAAATGGATCTTCCAAGATATTAGGAAATACATATGTGCATCAGTGCATGTATGCTTTTCTGTTAGCGTTATGCATATGCATTGCTAATCGCTGCAGCCAAAACTAATCACTAGCCATTCTAGATTGTATTTGAATGCATTTATTTGATATCAGAGGATTTGCTTTTTCTTTTCATTTTTGACAGACATGGAATGTAGAATTGAGGGATATCCTCAGTTTTTAAAATGCCATTTGATCATTCCTTTTTTTCCTCTCAGGCGTTGTTTTTTGGAGGGGAGGATAAGTTGCCATTTCTTTTGGCCCGCCATACCATACCTGGTCTTGGTTGTGTGGTTGATCCGTGTGCAGCGGCTTTAGTTATTATACTCACTTTGCTATTGTGCATTGGAATCAAAGAGGTACTTGCAATTTTATTCCTGATTTCTGTCTCTGTCTTAGCGATTAAAAGACTCACAGGGTGCATTCCGAGTAGTTTTTTCACTTGGGATTTATGAAGCCCTTGTAAATCCCAAATATCTGCATTAAGGCTTGATCTGCTGACGTTGTTGCATTTTATTTCGAAATAAAAAATATAAAATGCTATAAACAATTACTTAACCTTTCAGAGTTCATTGGTACAAACCATTGTCACAACAATGAATGTGTGTGTCTTGCTCTTTATCATAATAGCCGGTGGATGTTTAGCTTTCAAAACTGGATGGGTTGGATACGAACTTCCCAGCGGGTAATGAATGTGTTATCTTGTCGACAAAGGCATGTGCTTTTTATACTTCTTTAATAGATCTAGTTCATATTTTTCTTTTGCTATTTCAGTTATATTCCCTTCGGAGTAAATGGGATTCTTTCTGGGTCAGCAGTAGTGTTCTTTTCATACATTGGTTTTGATGCAATCACCAGTACTGCTGAAGAGGTACTAATCTGAACCTGACTTAGTATTTCTGCATGATGAGTAAGAAGAGATATTAGGATTCTTCAATCTATATTCTTTGATCATCATGATTTATAAATCTATGAAGAAACAAATTTTATAATACATGGATAACAACCATGTTATGACATGTTTTTCACATACATATCTATCACGTGGTGGATTAAACTGCTCAAGTTCTGTGATGTAAACATTTTTGTCAGGCTTCCTGACAAACTATCCCTGTAAAAGTAGTGCTTTTGGACATATACTTGCTGTCATGGATTTCATTATACATAACTTTGTTTTTTAGAATACATGAGTAATTTGAGCAAAAAATCTTTATTCTTCCATATTCTATTCAAATTGATTTGTTGATGGTACAACTTATGGGTATAAGTATTCGGATTAGTTGCTGCTCGTGGAGCATTTTGAACCTTATCATCACTTTTTATCATGACGCAGGTGAAAAATCCTCAACGAGATTTACCCATTGGTGTGGGAATGGCTTTGTTTACGTGTTGCTTTCTGTACATGTTGGTATCCATTGTTATTGTTGGCCTAGTGCCATATTATGCGTTGGATCCAGACATCCCTATCTCGTCGGCATTTTCTACCTATGGGATGCACTGGGCAGCGTAAGAATGATGATTTTCTTATGATGTTCTAGTATATTCTTTAATTTTGAAGGTTCTTCTGAAACTGTGTTTGTAATTTTTTTTTTTAATGTTTCCTTGCATAGGTATATATTAACAACTGGGGCAGTGACCGCTCTCTGTGCGAGTTTGTTTGGATCGCTTCTTGCTCAGGTACATAAGTAGTGCATCATTAATATCTTAATCATTATGTATTATCGGAATGATTTTCAACTTTACTCAATTATTTCAGTCTCAATGAGTTCAGATATATAACGACATTGTTTGTTCTTTTTACTTAATCTTTTCATGATTTTTCTATGAGGCACGCTAAGCTCAAGCTAAAAAGTGTTTGTTTAAGAGATTGTTTTATCAGTTATTAAAATGGCAGATTCCCTTGATTTTTGTACATCTTACCTCTGTCCACAGCCGCGAATTTTGATGGCGATGGCAAGAGATGGAATGCTTCCATCCTTCTTTTCAGATATCAGCAAACACACCCGAGTTCCAGTGACGAGCACATTGACAACTGGTATCCTTGCTGCAGTGTTGGCATTCTTTATGGATGTTTCACAATTGGCAGGGATGGTAAGTTGACTTGATTGAACTGGAGATATTTTGTGGTGAAAAAACACATTTAGATGAAACAGGAATCCAAAAAATATGGAAATTTAGTAAGAGATATGACTTCCCTTTCTGTCCTTTCCTTGGGTGCAGGTTAGTGTTGGCACGCTGCTTGCCTTCACTGCTGCCGCAGTCTCAGTATTAATTCTCAGATATGTTCCACCAGATGAAGTGCCTTTTCCATCATCAGTTCAAGATACTATTGATTCAGTGTCACAGCAGTTCAGTATTAATATGCAAAAGTCTGACAATGACTTTCCTGAAAGTAGTCAATATTCACCTGATGACAGCGATGCTTGGGCTAAATATCTTCTTCTTGGAAAAAATAGAGGTCAAGGTACCACTAATTTTGCTGCTTTCAGGTCTTTATAGCCAACAATGATGACCCGGCACTAAGATATAACTACATAAAAAGGTTTCATTTCTTTTCTTAGATACCCATGGGCACTTTCAAGATGGACTTAAGGTTTGTTGAAAAGCTCACTATTTTGAATTTGCTAATTTGATTGATGAATGATTAAATCAACATGTAACAATAGTTTTAATAATTAAGGATATCTATGAGACCTGGAATTTTTTCTTTAAGAATTCTGACAGGTAGTTAATACATTTATACATTCATCTTATTATGTGCTTGACAAAAATGAATAGAAAGAAATGGAAAATGGAATTGAAATCCTAGGCTACTCATCAGGCGAACCAAGAGGTGGGTTACCAACAACAGTTTCACGTCATGTGAGTTTGCAGGACTCACGTGGCAATAGGTAGACAAATCTTTAAGATTTGTATTAGCCATATATTTTCCCGGTGTGGTCCTCTTTGTCCATAATGTAATTTTCCGTGGTTTTTGTCAATTTAAAAATCAAGAAATTAATCTTTGTTTGGTGATAATGTACTTTCTTGCTTTCCAGCTCATGGATACCTCCACCTCTACTTTCTATGTCATGCCAACTGATGTTCTATTTTGGTGCAATTGGTTACGTAGATGAATATCAACAGAAGAGGTGGAAAATTGCTGCTTGGAGCATAGCCCTTCTATGCATAGGAATTGTTGTCCTTGCTTTGGCTGGTTCAGCTCAAGGGCTACATAGGTTTGTTAGTCATTGAACTTCTCTGCATTTGATAATGAATCTTAAAAGCCATTTTTCTCTCATATTCCATTCAACTATATGCAATTTTTGACAAGTAATTCTGCTTCTGATTGGTACTTTGTACGTTAGAATCACCATTTCAAAAGAATCAACAACTCTGTTTCGTTCAATGGCATAATAGCTTACTTAACATCATAAAATTGTGATGTTTATTCCTCATTCGAGCTGGAGACCTTTACAGTTTCCGTTGTTCTTGGTATGTGTTATGAGTTTGTTAATGCAGCGTATACCTACATACTGTGAAGGCACATAGCTCTAGAATTTGCACATTATCCTACTCATGGGAGAGGTGTTTGGCTCTCTCTAGGAATCTTAGTTAAGAGATTTCCATGTTCTTGTAATTTGTCGACTGGAAATTGTGTTCGGTTTGACATAATTTTACCTTTCTTATCAAGAAACAAATATAGCACTTTTTTTTTCGCAACATTAATTAGAGCCAAATAAGAGAAAGGAAATGAAAAAAAAAGAAGGTCTGCAGCATTATCTGTGGTAAAAAGCTACAAGATTAGGCCCAAGTTTGGTTTATAATTCATGGTTGATTCTGTTCTTATGCTTCATGGTTGCTTTTGTTTCCACCAGCTTTCTTCATGTTGCATTGTATTTGGTGGGTGGAGTTCTTCTTTTGTGCAGCTTGATTGTTCTGGCCTGCATAGATCAGGATCACGGGATGCATAGCTTTGGGCACGCTGGAGGTATGCTCTAATATATAATGTTGAGGAAATTGAGTTGGTTTTAATTTGACTTGTCTGAACATGCTGCCATCATGCTAAACTCTCTAAGGCCCCATGGTAATTTGAAACAAATTACTAATTCAAGTGAGTGAAATTTTAAGTTTAACACAGTTTCACTATTAAAATTGAATTGATGAATTTCATGAAGAAGAATGCATGTTTTGGTGGTAATTTAACTTTTCATCTCTGCTGATGAAAGCTACTTTGCGCATAAAATCTCTAATGCTTACGAGATGCTCTGTTACCTCTTACCAGGTTTCCTTTGCCCGTTCATCCCATTCTTGCCTGCTGTTTGCATTCTCATCAACACATACTTATTAATTAATCTTGGGTGAGTGATTGGACAACCGTATTGTCTTCCCTCGTTGTAAGAGCATTTTGAGCTATTTTTAATACGACTTATGAGTTTTGATCCATGTTTAAGGTCTGTGGTCATTTGATTCTGACATATGAACATCTAGGGCTGGCACATGGATCCGCGTCTCAATATGGTTGGCAATAGGAGCACTAGTCTATCTATTCTACGGCCGAACCCACAGCTCGCTGAAACATGCAATCTACGTGCCCTCGGCTTTTGCAGACGAGATCCATCGCGCCTCATCAAATCACTTGGTATAGAATGTGCAGCAACAAACATTGCTTTCCCTTACTTCATCAAGAAGAAGAATTCCTGCTTGTATTGCATACCATCATTTATCTTCTGTCTACTGTAAAATTTGTATGGCTGATGTCTGATGAACATGACATCAGTCTCCTCTGAATTGTTGTAGTCTGATCTGGGGAGAATTGCAATGTAGGAGTGTATGTAACAGGAGTTCAATTGGAAACAAAATGTGTTGTTTCTGTATTGTTTAGATATTGGCAAGAGAAATTCTTCATCTTTATTTACTCACTTAAGGTTTAAAGGGGTTATGAATTGGCCCAAAGCTTCTGGTCCTGCCCGGCCCGGCCCAATAGTATGTGATCAAATATATTTTGATACTGGTCTATTACACTTACAAACCTGATAAATTATTCAATGGTTTTAGTACCTCATTTCATATGCTAATACAGTGTACCAGAATCAATAAACAATATCAATTCACACGCCAATCGCTCGTGGATGATATCAAGCAGCCAATTGTTCGCGGACGATATCAATTCACAGGCCAATCGCTTGCGGATTGACACCATTCTATGGTCTTGGTACACCACATTAGTATATAATATGGTGTGTCAGAACCATTGACTCGAGGATTGACACCATTCCTTAATTCTAATACACTACATTAACGTATAAGACGGTGTGCCACAACGATTGAATAATTTCCCAACAAACCCATGTTGATGCAAAAGCCAAAAGTCCTCAACATTAGACAATGTGATTGGTAGGTTCACTCCCCTAATTTAGGCAAAAATGGAGAAAAATCATGAGTGGAGTAGATTCACCTTATTATTACCTTTACTCCTTTTAGTAACTGCTCACGTGAGAATCACGTGTATGTCATTCCAAGTCAGACAGAAGAAGAATGTGAAAAGCATTATCAGTCGCCTACCAGTCAGTCTCTCACGGTTCAGCCTCCCACACCCACAACAGGCGGAGAGATCCTGGATTGGTCTCTGGTAAGTCATATCTCTGTCTACGCAAAACCCTAACGACATGTTCACGTAATTCAGCTTCTCATTGTGTCTTCAATATTAGGGTTCCTTCTTCTCAGTCCAAAATCTAAATGTGTTTTGTGAATTCAGTCATGATTGTTCAGCAACTAAAGCCTACTGGGTGGGGATCGATTGATGTTTAACGTTCTTTTTAAACATAAGTAGTAAAATCAGAGAGAATCGCTGATAAATTTCCATATGTATCAACGCACCATATCTATTGTTATAAGAGTGAATGTAATGTATGTGTCTTAGTTAAATCGATGAGAATAATAGTCAAATTTTGGACTGTAATAATTGATCAGTGTGAATGTAATGTCTTTTGTGTGTAAGCATAATTTGGACAAAATCAGTGATATACTTGCAGTCACATTTTAGGCTGAAAATGAGATTAAGAAGATCTCCAAAGGATATTTATATTTGTTAACGTGACTCTATATATTAGACTCTGCAATACATATGTATATCATTTATCTGTGTTGATGACTTTCTAACTTGAAATTTCCTTTCTTCGGCTGTGCTGCCCCTAGAACAAATTGTTTTACGGAGGCCTTACAACTGGAGTGGATGGAACAGGTACTTGACTTGTGTAGATATGTTTCAATGTTTGTCTATCATATTACAGCTGTCTTTAGCTCCTCATTGCATGAATGTATTCATAATTGTTGGCGCTGGGTTGTGATGCTTAATGCTTAAAATGACAGTATGAGAAAGTGGAAAAGATTGGTGAAGGAACTTATGGTGTGGTCTACAAGGCCCGTGATCGTGCGACAAATGAGACTATAGCCTTGAAAAAGATCCGCCTCCAGCTATGTAGCACGGACACTCTGTTTTGGTCAGAGTGTCGGTGTCCGACACGTGTCGGACACGGACACGTCCCGACACGCTCAAAATACGTCTGGGACACGTGAATCTGAGTATCCGATTTTTTATTTTTTTTTTTAATATTGGACACGTTTTCGACACGTTGAGGACACGTTGGGGACACGTTTTTGTCTTTTGTTTTTAATTTACTGAATTATTTTTTAATTTGTTATAAGATATTTGATTTTTTGAACTATCTTAATTGAATTATATTATGTTTTAATGTATTGTTGTTTTGGACCATATTGATTGAAATGAAATATATGTATATATATAAAAAATATAAAAAAAATTAATCAACGTGTCCCCAACGTGTCCGTATCCTACTTTTTGGAAAAATCACGTGTCCGCGTGTCCGTGTCGTGTCGTGTCGCGTGTCCGTGTCCGTGTCCGTGCTACATAGGCCTCCAGCAGGAGGATGAAGGTGTACCAAGCACTGCCATAAGAGAAATTTCCTTATTGAAGGAAATGCAGCACGGCAACATTGTTAGGTACATTTTCAGTCAGATGGCCAGCGTTTGATTTAGCCTTTCAACTTATGGGACTGGATTCAGTACATTGCCTGTTGTGTTTGGTGAAATTTTTTGTTTTGCTTCTTCTGTCTTATTTACTTGATTGGCCGGGCGGTCTCTTAATATGTCTTTAATCAGGTACGCAAATAGTTACCCTTTAACTGGCTGAGTATTAGGTCCTTTCGGGGCATTTCAAGAGTCAAAGGAGGAGCTTTGTCTTTGCTCAAATGACTTTGAAGTTTGAACCTCATATTTATGTAGGAGACTTAGGGACATTTACAAACTCTCTTGGCATGATGTTCTTGAAGAGTCTTTTTATGTAGGCAACATGGATTGATTCCTTGGAACAACAAAAGTTTATGCTACCTCGGTAATCAGATTGTTTATGAAATTTGATAATTTTGGAAGTTGCTCTGTTCCCATTTTCCATCCACCTTACTTTGTGGCTGTGCTGTTTTTTGAATCTGTGTAATATTTTATAAGTTCTTGTATGTATTTCTATATTTTTATGCATTAAGGATTTATTAGAAACTTTTTCTGATTGATATATTGAGGTGACAGATTGCAGGATGTAGTACACAGTGAGAAACGCCTTTACTTGGTTTTTGAGTATCTGGAGTTGGATTTGAAGAAGCACATGGACTCATGCCCAGAATTTTCAAAGGACCCTCGACTGGTAAAAGTAAGTGAGATTTTTTCTTTTGAGGTTTTTGTATTCTTCCTTAGATACTACTATTTTATTCAAATTATTCGCTTTGGAGTCCATTCAGGTACTTATCCAGCGAGTGAATATACTTTTCTTGTCGATAATTTTCTTCAGGAATAGTTGTTCCATGTCTTGTGAAGCCTCTTATTGCTACCACCACATGTAATATATGTGTAATCAGTAATCACCCTTGTAGCTTGTTGGACAGATATGCAATGTGTCAAGATTGCACCTAGAATGGCACTCATGTTTTTTGTTATCGTCTTTGTTACTCTGAGTAAGCGTGATTGCTTGATCAGTTGTTCTTATAGCTTTTGTTCATTTTGATGACTGATATCGATGTCACGCAGAATTTAATTTTGTATTTTCTTATGCAGACGTTTCTATATCAAATTCTCCGTGGCATTGCTTATTGTCATTCTCATCGAGTTCTCCATCGGGATCTGAAACCGCAGAATTTGCTAATAGATCGTCGTACCAATGCACTAAAGCTTGCAGATTTTGGACTGGCTAGAGCCTTTGGTATACCCGTTAGAACATTTACTCATGAGGTAACACTTTGTCTTGGTGTTAACTTTCCTTTCCTGAGTTTCGTGCTCCATGGTTATTAGTTTATATGCTGTTGAAGCTTTGAATGCAATCTTATTCTGGCGTTTGTTTAAAATTTCTTAATTTGGTCATCCAAGGAATATTTTTTCTCACCAGTGGCCACTCTGTCACTATAAATTCATAGCTGACAGATGGAGTGCTCGTGTGGCAGTTAATATTTATTTTTGAATATTATGTTATCTTAAAAAATGAAATTAGAGACATGACGTGTCCAAAAAAAAGGTTAATAAACGATGATATGGAAAAATTCTCGACTACCCCATTTTCCCCAAATTTTCTTCTCCGCTGTCCACTTGCATCTAACTTTGATCTCAAATATCAATTCAAGCCCTTTTGGATCGTATTTGGTGTTTTTGACATCTCTGTATAATGAATCAAGGTTCTACACAACATTAGTACCCTGGACCTCAATGACTAAATCAAAAGGTTTTTGTTCCGTCGCTTCAAATCTCCTCACTTTCCTTTCATACAAGAAGCTTGGCACCCTTCTTTGGGCAGGGGCGTCTATCTTGTTGCTTCTATTTCTATAACCTTCATCTTTATTAGAGTCGGTGAATAAAGAGGACCTTGAGCTCAAAGTTATGTGTATTTCGGGGGCTGTATTAGGTTGGATTGCAGGTGTGGTAGATGGTATTGAGCGTTACATTGGTGGTGGTGGTGGTGGTGGTGCCGTGGTGGTGGTGATGGGCATGGGCATGGGCATGGTAGAGGTGATGAGTATTGTGGCTGGATTGATGGCTGTGGTAGATGATGACTTGGATATTGCAAGATGGGCTGATATGGGAATGGAGATGCTAAAAAGTTGTACAACGAAGGTGTAGGAATCACTAAAACCAGATCTATACAATCAATGGTTATTGAAAAACATACTTTATTAGCTTTTCCTTTTTTCATCCACATCACACCTCACATGTTATTTATGTAAAAATTAATTAATTAAATTTTCTCAATTAATTGATTAGTTAATTTTTCCTTGTCATGTCATTAATTTTTGTTTTTCTTTTTCTAGCCACGTAAAACTTAAAAATGAATATTAAATCCCACTTGAACTCTCCGACTGCCATGAAAGATTTTTCGGGTTTTGGAGTGACCAAGCCTGAGAGAAATTTTTCTTTGGGTGACCAAAATGAGAGATTTTAAACATAGGTGACTGAGTTGAAAAGAACTCTATATGTCGATGATAAAAATTATAGTTTTTATCTTTTTTCAATTCTAAGTTTATTTCTGCTGCCACAACCAACAATGCAAAAAATTTGAAATACAAAAAATAGCGGTGGCTCCCGTGCCTATTAGGCATATGATTAAAACAGAAAGATCAAACTGTTATGGTGCCTGTTTGTGGTAAACATGTGATATATAAGTTTATGCCCTTTGGTGAGAATTGTATTAAATCTATTATCCTGGTTTGTCTTGGTTCGAGTGATATAACATCACTGGATAAATGCCAACTCTTGATATAACTAATTCAGTGGCTCTTGAAGAAAGCCAGATGCTTGCTTTTTTCCCCTGTTAAGTTTATGTCCATCAATCATTGTATTTCTGGTTTCAATAACCAATGGTTCTCTTTAGGTGGTGACCTTATGGTACAGAGCACCAGAAATACTGCTAGGGTCTCGTCATTACTCAACCCCTGTAGACGTTTGGTCCGTGGGATGTATATTTGCTGAGATGGTGAACCAGCGGCCATTGTTTCCTGGGGATTCCGAGATTGATGAACTATTCAAGATTTTCAGGTTTTATAACTTCCAATCACTGCTGTCCCTTGTTATAATTGTATACAGATATGAGATATTGCATTTCTCCATTCAGAGTGTGGGAAGCTATCCCCCGAATGACTTGTTTTTTCTGAAATCACTTTATAAGCTGTTTGGATATAAATATTCACAGCATGTATGAGTTAAGTACTACAATGTTGAGCAATATAAGGCCCCTCCCGTTTATTATGGTAGTGGTTCTCAACAAGCTGCAGCATATGGCCTGTCCAAATTTTTTTCCCTTTGATTAGACAAGCTGAAATAATTGAAAAATACAGCAGCTGAAAGTTAATGGCAAACGCTGATGCCATACAATTTCCTTTTCAACCTAGAAATATATGTGGCTTAGAAATTCATTTCTTCTGCTACACTGTATGAAACTATGATTGTTTCTCGAAATTGCTATCAGAAGTCCAAAAGCATTTTGGGTTTTGTTTTGAGAAATGATTCATCTGAAATGTTATGTTGTCTGGTTTATTGCTTGGATGTAACAAAAAGACCATGCAATGTCTGATTTTTTCCATTTAGATCCATCATTATACTTTTAGTTTCTGAATGTGTGGATCCATAATTTTTTAGATTGAAGGAACGCAGGGCTTCATAGTTTTACCATGGCATCTCCACTAGTGGCTCAGCTTTGCATGTTTATGAAACCTCATGCTTACTAGTTCTTTTTGAGATGTTAGTTTATGGTGCTATACTGCTATCAGTAAGTGTGGTAACTGCATAGGGAACATGACTAATTATTCAATTTACGCGGGAAATCTCAACTGCTATAATTAAGGAATTATGTCTATAAAGATCTCTTGGTGAAAAACACTATTCTTCTAAAACATGCCCAGTATCTTTGCTTATTATCCACTTGCTTTTTTATGAAGCATCTTGGGTACGCCAAATGAGGATACATGGCCTGGAGTGACATCTTTGCCTGATTTTAAAACTGCTTTCCCAAAGTGGCTTCCAAAGGTAATTTTGAGGATTCTTGTTGTTAACAAATATCTCCTGTTACAACTCTTTAGAAATTCAAAGTTGTATGCTTCACTTGTAGGATTTGGCATCTGTTGTTCCAGATCTTGATTCGGCTGGAATTGATCTTCTTTGTGTAAGTTGGTCTTATTATCATACTTATATATATGGAACCTCATTTGTTGGCATCTCTCTCTCTCTCTCTCTCTCTCTCTCTCTCTCTCTCATTTTTGGTTTGCATTTCAGAAAATGCTCTGCTTGGATCCTAGCAAAAGAATAGCAGCCAGGGCTGCTCTGGAGCATGAATACTTCAAGGATATTGGTTTTGTACCTTAGTTCCCCTTTTCCCATCTTCCTCCTTGGGAAAATGTCAATATTTAATGTGTAACATCTCTGGGTTTTGGTTTGTTTTGAGAAAATGCAATTTTCATTTCATAGCTCGATTTGTTTCAAAAATATTTGAAATTCAATCCTGGTTGGTTTGATTGGTGTGAGAAAATCCCTTGTCCTTTATAGCTAGCTATCTTGCTTTGGAATGTTTGGAATATAAACCAAAATCACAATCAACTCGCTTTGTGTTGGTAATGTTGAAGTTTTTGGAGTATTGATTATGATTTCATTATAATTCATTGATTTGTGCTAATCTTTTGTTAGCAAGTATCTTATGATTATGGGTCCATTTTGCGGTTTGAGAGTGTGTTGTATTTTAACCTAGTGTGGTGAGGTGTGTTCCAAAATCGTGGGGAGGTGGGATGAATTGTGTTGACAAAAAATTAGTGTTTGGCCTGTCAAAATGTAATAAATGCGATGGATTTGCAAAAACTACCTAAAATGTTTCATAAATTGCAAAAGAAACTAACAATTTTCAAATTTCTCATCAACCTATCTCTCAACTCGACAATTTTCAAATTTCATAAAATGTTTGGATTTGTAAAAATTGCTCATTTTACTGGAAAAACGCCTCACAGGCAATGCAACCACCATGAAAAAGAGAGGGGGTTGATTCGGCTACCGTAGATCACCCCTCTGTTTCGCCTCTTCATTGACCAAAACAACCATTGGAGGCATGAGTTAGAGTCAATTGGACAAAATTGAAAATATATAACTTGTTTTCGATGTCAAATGTGAATTAATCAAATATATGGATTAAAAGAAAAGAGTTTCTGTTGTGCTATAACATCAAAAAGATCCCATCATTCTCATGTTTGTCACAAAGCTCCTAATGGATCCCATTCTTGTTAAACATGTAAGCCAGGATTTCTAATAGTATTCTATCTTTATTTATTTCCAAAATACTTGTTAATAAAAGATTATTTGGGTACATTTCGGTGTTACCCGATATTTGTTCTTCGGTTTTGTAATTTTTTGTTAGCGTTTGTAAATTCTTATATCGCTAACGTGAAGTTCTATGTAACCCTCCACACAACACAATGACATACTGTAGGTATATATATAAAAATAAATAAATACTACATAACTCTCAACGTGGATTCCATAACTTTGTTGTCTGCTCTGTTGCCGACACATGATTCAATGTTTCTTGGTATGTTCGTTGATTCATTCAATATGAATTAGCAGCCTCTACTTGCGTGGGCATCCATCTACCTCTCAATTTTATTTTATTTTTTATTTTTTTGACTTCCATTAATCCAATTTATTAATTTATTTTTGATTTATTACCTTTGCTACCACTCATTGATCCATTGGAAATGGAGTGACCCCAACTAAAGTTGTCCAATTATCTTCAATATCTTTCATGGATATTTTTATTTTGTTTTTTTTTTTAAATTAGATTTTCACATGAGAATTCATAGACAAAAAGGACATTACTCGCACAGCCAATTAGGAGTTGCACAACTCATTACTCAATCAGTAATAACATTGGAGCGGTTTGACAAAGTGTTTGCACTGCGGTTAGGTGCATTTAACCTTATAACACCATAGTTTTTTGTGACACGTCAAACGTTTTTTGTCAACAGAATGCGTTTAGGTGCACCTAACCTCACAACATCACAGTTTTTTGTGACACGTCAAACCCTTTTTATCAACAAAACTCACCTCACAGCACCACAACTTTTTACCTTGCAGCACCCTAACTCACTTCACAGCACTCCCAAACGCTTGCATTAATGCTAAACGTCATGATGGAGCTTTTATTTTTTTACTCCATTTTGGGAGTAGTAATGCCCAGGGGGGGATCTACCATGGATCTGATAATTCTAATAGAATAGGTATATAAAAAAAATAAGAATTTTCCCATATATATTACATTGCCCCATTACCTCTTTTTTTCAATTTTGTTTATATTTATTTATGCATCATCCAATAAAAAGTTGACAAAGGGGTTTTGTATTCAATGTATTTCATTGAATATATCAAAAAACTAAGAAAGATTATTACTTATTTAATTTATTTGTCTAAATATTATAACACTAAATAATTTATTTTAATTTCATTATATAATCCATGAGAAATTAATTAATTTTTCAGCTATTTAAGAAAATTGTTGCCGCCAATTATTCAACCCCACAAAAAGTGAAATTAATTTAGCAAGGGAAAAAGAATTGAAGTGGGACCCATCGGATCTTGCATTCTTACACACATTCCAACGACCAATTTAGCTCCGATTGATTAGGAAATACAAAAAAAATAATAGTGCAATACGATAAACTCAGCCAAGTTTGATGTATTAAGCCACGGGCAACGGGCAGGGGGCAGGGAGCCATTGGAGAATGATAGCGTGTGAAGACTTTCCTTTTGCAGCAATTATCAGGGGGCTCTTTCCTTTCCTTCTATTCATTCTCCTTACGTTAAATCAGTCAGCCGAAAGAACATTCACACAGAATCTTCTGTTTTAATCTGGAATCTGCCCGCTTCCCTCTCGAAAACCCTTATAGGACTCATCAAAGTTATCTTACCCAAATCTTTGTGTCAGGGATTGGCGGGCAGGTTTTATAGCATAGGTTTTTGTTTTTGTTTTTGTTTTTGGGTTTCTGTACAATATCTTCTGCAATTCTATGTACAAATTTGGATACCCTCTTCTATGATAATTATTATTACGTAAAAGAAGAATAAAAAGCGGTGAACTTTTCCATTTACAGTGGAAATTTGTGATTCTTTGCTTGATGGGTTATCTTGTTGATTCACAAAAGGAGGGTGGGGGTTCTCCTTGGAGTGGTGGTTTGAGGAGCTTGGTGAGGAGGAAGCAGGTGGATTCTGTTCACGCCAGGGCTGGGGTTGGTCACCAATTGGCCAAGGAGTTATCTGTTCTTCACCTAATTGCTATTGGTACTATTCTTACGATCTTTTTGGACAAAACTTGGATGAGAGTTTACTTACTTTTATATGTTTGCACGTCTTTTGGATTTTCTGCCAATATATGCTTGTGCCTTTGAGTTAATTGTCAAAAATTTTGAACATAACGTTTGTGTATTTGATGATGTAGTAACGGTGTAGTTGATTTTTCTCCTTATTGCCTTCTGTAGAATATGATTATTGATATTGTTTATAATCATTATGTTTCTATTCTGATAGAGTGACTTAAACGTATGATCATGTATAGCCTTATTTGTTTCAATCATTGTAATTATATGCTCATATATAGTCTCATTTGTTTCAATCAATATAATGATATGCAATTTATGGATTAGTTTTTCATTCAGCAGTATCCATGAAGCTTTTAATTTCTTAGCTCTGGTCTTTACCGTATATACCATGGAAAGTTAAGAAATTTTTTTCTCTGTTATGAATATTGTATATTCGATCACAAATTATTAAGGAAGATGTCAGACTTTGCTTAGTTTCAACCTTTTATTTTGATATTTGTTGGCTTTAATCTTCACATTTTGTATACGGTCTCACTATATAGTTCTTACTGCGTTGATCAGGTGTTGGCTCTACAATTGGAGCTGGAGTTTATATTCTTGTTGGAACAGTTGCTAGACAGCATTCTGGACCAGCCCTTACCATTTCTTTTCTGATAGCTGGAATCGCTGCTGCTCTTTCGGCCTTTTGTTATGCTGAACTTGCAAGCCGTTGCCCATCTGCCGGGAGTGCCTATCATTATTCGTATATTTGTGTTGGAGAGGGGTATTACTCTTACTTCTCTAGTTTGGTAGTCCTTTGCTCATATGCCACTTATAGGGATCATTTTCTCATGGTAATATTTTAGTGTTTTGTTGTTCCCCTAGAAAATACTGAAGAAAATTTATTATGCAGCGTTGCTTGGCTGATTGGTTGGGCTCTCATATTGGAATATACAATTGGCGGTTCTGCAGTTGCTCGTGGCATATCTCCAAATCTGGTTCAGTGAATTTTTATCTTTGACTTGATGTTTTTGTTTGCATATTTATGGTCATCATTGTTTCTTCAAAGATAGACTGCAATTTAGAAAACATTAGATTACTGGTAAGCTGTAATGGATTAACCTTGTAGTTTTTCAGTGTGTTATCACTTAGTGACAAATTGCATCTTGTTTGTTATCTGGATTCCACTGCCTGTTATGAAGTGTCATCTGTTATTCTTTATTTCTTTTCATTGACTTATAATAGTTACATTTCTAAGTATTTACATGTAACATGAAGTGCACTCAACTGAGTATGAATTTTGAATATTAGGCAAAGGCAAGGTTGTTTGATCTCTTGAGCAGTTTTATAACCCAATTCCTTTCTCTTAACTAGTATTTTTCATGTGCATCAAAAGGTGCAGGAACTCTTTTTCACGAATATATTGCAACACTTACTTTTTCACAAGTACATGGTATATAGCACATGGGTTTGGTCCATAGTTACCGGGAACGGTCATTACCCCCTAATGTTCGTCCCAATTCGGGGTACACTAGCGACTTGGGAAGCTCGGGAACGCGACCTGGGACGCTTAAAGTAGCGTCCCAAAATTCTGCCATGAAAAAACCCAAAAATCGATTGAGATGTGAGAACAAAGAAGAGTAGAAGACAGCGTACAGACTAACAGTTCCCAAACCAGAAAAGACCCAAAAATCATACTTGGTCGATGCTTCACGACGTTGGAGAGAAGCGGAAGGCATGGGAGAGGAGTACTCAAACCAGAGAGAATGCATGAGAGAGATAGTTACTGGGAATGCATGAGAGAGAAACAGTTACCCCACGACAGAATCAGAGAAGGCGCGGTAGATTGTAAAATATGTTATATTTAATTTTATATTTCATTCAATATTTAGAAGTGACCCCAATAACTCTTCAAACTGTACCACGTGCCCAACTAGCGTAACAATTAAGTCTACCCCCAAACGTACCACAAATTAATCAAGTGTCATACCCCGTTCCCGTTCCCGTACCCGTATCACGACCCGGAGCGTACCGAGTTCCTGGTAACTATGGTTTGATCTTCATGTATGGCATTGCATTGTGGATGTAGGAATAGTTTTCTTCTTTACTTTACTTCAGGTTCCACTGTATTGATATGTTTTCAATCTTATTTGTTTTATGTTTTATTTTATGTAACTTAGGCATTGCTGTTTGGAGGTGAAGATAGTTTACCTGCTTTTCTCGCTCGTCAGTATATTCCTGGGATTGATATTGTGGTTGATCCATGTGCTGCAATTCTAGTTTTTGTTGTCACTGGACTCCTTTGTGTGGGAATTAAAGAGGTATGTTGTCTTTTTATTTTCTCTACTTCTTCCATCTATTTAATTATTTTCCCACTTCCTTTTATCAAACCAGGCTTTGGTTAAGGTCATTTTGTTTCTCCTATTCATTATGAAGATGCTCTTGTGCAGAGCACATTTGCACAAGGAATTGTCACCACATTAAATGTGTGTGCTATGATTTTCGTCATAATAGCTGGTGGCTATCTTGGGTTCAAGACTGGGTGGGCTGGATATGAGCTCCCTACTGGGTAAATGGAATCTCATGCTGTATCCTCTAATACATGGTAATTTTCTTGACCAAGACTGTATGTTTGATGTATTATCATTAAACTGTCAGGTACTTTCCCTTTGGAGTAGATGGGATGCTTGCTGGGTCTGCAACAGTTTTCTTTGCATACATTGGCTTCGATTCTGTTGCCAGCACTGCTGAGGAGGTACATATGTTTCCTTTTCTGAATATGTCTGTAACCCCTACCTATAATGTAGTTCACATACATGTACCTTCAGTCATTATTGTTGTGGACATGAAGTTAAGTGTTCTAATTTAGTATTCTGGCAGGTGAAGAATCCTCAAAGGGATTTGCCACTGGGTATAGGGCTTGCACTGTCTATTTGTTGTACATTATACATGTTGGTCTCCATTGTCATTGTGGGTCTGGTCCCGTATTATTCAATGGATCCTGACACACCCATCTCCTCTGCATTCACACACCACGGGATGCAATGGGCAGCGTAAGCAAATTACTTTGCTCGAACCCTGTTGTACATTTAGCTTCCCCCTCCCCTTATTTTTTGGAAGTCTTTTCAGAAGATTAGAATTGAAATTTATCTTGAGCATTGTTTTCATTTTTTTTTTTTAAATTCCAGGTATATAATTACTGTAGGAGCTGTTACTGCCCTCTGCTCTACTTTGATGGGTTCACTTCTCCCGCAGGTAATTAAATACAATCCTCAAAGTGTTTCTTTTTCTACCATTTTTAAAAAAATATTAGAGCATGTTTGTTTTGAGTTACCAGGAGTAGGATTGGATGTACCCTTGTGATATGGTCAGTGCCCATGTTTTGTATTTCCAGAATGCTTTGAATCCTTGGGAAATAGTTAATGAAATTATTTGAGCAAATAATAATTTTATACTCTATGTAATGCACTAAACAACTCCCTTGCATAATGGAGTTGGGGATAGATAAGATGTACGACGACCTTGCCCCCACATAATATATGAAGAGATTATTATCAGGAATTGAACATGTGACCTCTAGGTTGTACCCCTGCAATTCTACTACTTGGCCACATATTCGCCTCTATGTATCGCTCTATAATATGATAAAATTTTCTTTTCTTTTTGTCCCAAGTGTTATAGATTTTATGTTTAAGATGTTTCTTTCCTTCCCAAGTGATATGATGAGTTGAAACTTCAGTATCCAAATTCTGTGAGATTTCTTTGGGTCTAATTGTTCATGACTATACCTGGAATGAATTATTAACCTGGGTTATAACTTTACCACATGAGAGGAGCTTGGGCGAATTCCATTCGAAATGTGATTTAAATTGTTGAAATTTCTTTCTGGTGCTCCTTTAAATTTTTTTCCATGTCTTCATCTGGAAAGCAGGACAGTGGACCTTGACGTGATGTAGGCTGATTTAAGTTTGAGTTGCTTAAGTAAAACCATTGTGTATGAGAACATCTGCTGCTACATGGTAACAGATTAAAAAGTCTGTAGTTGGCAGATAGTTAATTTTTACTGTGTATACTTCTTTCCTGTTTTATATTAATGCTTCTCTTAAGATCCACAAGGCCAAGCATTAGGTATATACCATTGTACTTCTGGTCTGTGATCCAATGTTTATTAGTTGCTTTTACCTTTTAAGAGATGTTTTACGTCCAAATGATGGAATGCTCATGTTCCTTACCTCTATGGGTTTCTCAGCCTAGAATCCTGATGGCAATGGCTCGAGATGGATTACTTCCCTCATTCTTTTCAGATGTCAACGAACGCACACAAGTTCCGATCAAGAGCACACTGGTGACGGGTTTTGTTTCTGCAGTCCTGGCTTTTTTTATGGATGTCTCACAGTTGGCAGGGATGGTAAGTGGTAAAAAAAAATTTAGGATGAAGATCGTGTTATGTCTTTGTTGGTAGGATTCCCTTCCGTGATGTTAATCTAAACTTGGATGTGAACATGCTGTCTTGTGGTTAACCAGCCTCCTCGGCGAATTGGTTTGAGACCACCATAATGCCATGTCTAAACAAGTTAATAATTTTATAATCATGTAATGGGCATTGACTGCACAAATGTGTGCCATGTGTATATGTACATGCATATGCATATTTTAGTATCAAATCTAGTACGTAGCTGTTTAGGAATCTAAATTTTTTATATGGCTTTGATGGAAATCCAAATTGAATGACTGTTACCCTTAGATAAGAACATCTTCCAGTTTGTGACCTAGCATGGGTGCCTATTTTAAATAAAATTTGATTGTTTTTTCCTTTGTCAGCCTGCAGATCTGATTTTTTGGTTTCTTGAATAATCTCTTATTATGCGAAGAATGATACTGAATTCATTCATATTACTTTTTATTTTGGCAGGTTAGTGTGGGCACACTCCTTGCGTTTACTATGGTAGCGATTTCTGTTTTAATTCTCAGATATGTCCCACCAGATGAGGTGCCACTTCCATCCTCGCTGCAGGAGTCAATTGATTCAGTGTCACTGCGTTACAGTAAGAGTTCTCAGGAGATTAATGTGGGAAAACCTGTAGTTTATGTTGGGACTTCCGTTGACAGTACCCTACCTCTACTAGGCGAAAAGGGATCGACAATTGAACTTCCATTATCTGAGAAACAAGAAGCTCAAGGTAGATTTAAGTTCTTTGTGTGCTTTAACCTCTGGTATTACATTATTGGACATTGGTTTTTCTTAAATATAGAGTGTAGTGCACACATATATGCAGGTGACTATGAAAGGTTAGAGCTTGGCTAAATTTATCCATATCATTGAGAACCTGTGTTGTAATATGTCCCATTTTCTTGGTATTGCTGGTACTCATTTACATGCATACAGATATGCAGATATATGTAAACAACATTTATCACAATATACACTAAGCTTTAATATCTTTAAGAAAGCACAAATGCACTTCCTGTGTATTGGTAAGTGAGAAGGAAAAGCCAAAAAAAAAGAAAGTTCAGGAGGCAATTGCTCCTCCCTCAGACTGGCTGGAGACACCAGTCTGCATTTTCCTTAACTGAGTTCTGAGTAGGTTCAAGGATTCACCTATTGATATATCATATACATAACTACTTACATCTACTAACTTTACGGTCTCTGCTAAAATATGTGTTCCACTCCTTTTTGTTACTTCCTGCAGGCATCCTAAGTGAAGAGAAAAGGCGAAAAATTGCTGGTTGGACTATAATGTTCACTTGTATGGGGGTGTTTGTCCTTACCTACTCAGCTTCAAGTTTGGGCCTTCCTGGGTGAGTTGATTGCAAGTCCTTAACTAATTGCTCCAATGTTCTGGTTAGAGATTTTTGTCGCCCAATGTTATTAGTCAAGACACAGCAAAAGACTGGAAACCATAAAGTAGTATCAGTAACTCTTTTAATGAAAATACTGTTAAAAGCTATAATCTAAAGGTTCTCTCGCTGAAGAGGGACCAGAATATCAAGTCAGAATTCTGCACAGTTTTCTTAGATTGAATTGAAGATCCACAATATTTCATATGCCATAGTCTAATATTTTCTTGATGATTCTTAATATTTGGAGCATCATGTTTCTGATAGGGCCTATCATACAGAATTGTTCTTTGTAAAATGAATTTTTAGAATGGCTCTTATACGCATAGGATTGGAGAGTTTTAACCCTCTAGACAGGAATAAATGCTGAAAATATATGGGCTCTACAGGATTGGTGGAGAGTGTAGCGTTCAATAGGAACAAATGGTGAAAGGCTGCAAGTTTTTATTAATGTAATAGTCTATTGTATAAATTTCTAATAATAAACTTAATACTCTTTCTTTTTTAATTTTTTCAATAGATATGTTACACCTAAAATATTTGGATGCCATGTAACAAAAATTTAAGTAAAGGAAAATTAGTTCTGGTAAATTGCTTATAATTAATTGTGTCTATTTCCTCTGTAATCTGAATGTAAGGGGTATAATGAGTAACGATTGCAATAGTTTGGTGCATCTATTGACGTTTAAAAACATTATTTGTTTGTTTCCTCTCAGGAAGTTTGGTGTACAATTTTGCTTATTACATATTTTTATTTACCTCCTCCCCCCTTTTCTTTCCTTCATCAGGCTTCTTCGTTTCACTTTGTGTGGTGTCGGTGGTGCTCTTCTTCTCTCTGGATTGATTGTGCTGACCTTTATAGATCAAGATGATGCAAGGCATAGCTTTGGGCATTCAGGAGGTTTGTGTCTAATTATGTTATGTTTTGTATGATGAAAGTAAAATATACTTTTCTGTTCCTTAGTCATCTGCTTGGATATGGTCCTTCGGCTATTTATATTTGAACTTTTGCCTAGTGAAGTTCGAAAATCTATTCATTGGTCAACTTTTTCGAAATTAATGAACGCCAGATACTTCATACTGGGCTGAATTATGCTCCTCATATACATTCAGTAGGTGGAGATTGGTCCTTCAGCTATTTATATTTGAACTTTTGCCTAGTGAAGTTCGAAAATTTATTCATTGGTCAACTTTTTCGAAATTAATGAACGCAGGATACTTCATACTGGGCTGAATTATGCTCCTCATATACATTCAGTAGGTGGAGATCTCCAGAGATCTAGCTTGATACTATGGCCTAATATTTTTGAGATAGATTAGAACTGCGTGTAAAATTACTTGAGATAAGTTCATGCTAGATAAGCTGCAATTGCATTGCATTAATTCTCTGTTGTCAAGTCATATACAGGAACTAGTTCCAAATGCCATGGAACTGTTTGTACCACCATTAGTTCACCGGAGTTTTATGTCAAAGAGTCTTTGTAATTTAACGTTGTTAAGTAATGCCTATTGCCTACACATGGGGTTTTCCTCTAATGCTTGTCGAATTTATTCTCTAGTAATTTGTTAATAGTCATCATCCATCAGTCTATTTTTTAGGATAAAAATGTTCAGTTAATAAAATTCTCTCTTTCCAGGTTTCATCTGCCCTTTCGTTCCGCTTCTACCTATTGCTTGCATTCTGATCAATGTCTACCTACTAATTAATCTTGGGTGAGTATCCAGTCAGCCAATCTATTGTATATATTCATCTAAACTTAGTGATTACTGCATTCTTCATTACGATACAACCGTATAATGTTCTCCATTGTGCTCGACTTTCAGCGCTGCCACCTGGACCCGGGTTTCGGTATGGCTAGTCATGGGGGCACTTGTTTATGCATTCTACGGCCGAACGCACAGCTCACTACTGGACGCAGTTTATGTTCCCGCAGCGCACGCTGATGAAATCTATCGCAACTCTGGAGACTCCTTAGCCTAGCTGAACACACAAATCACTTCACCATTGCCTGGGGTGCTGATTTATCTGCCATTAGAAAAGAATCGTCTGTTGTTGTATGTTTGGGATCATCTTCTCCCTTTATGTATGTATTATTGTCTTTCATTCTGTTGTACATATATGCTATGTTAAAGTAAGGTGAAACCGCGCTTTGGAATGTAAATAGTTTCTGAATTGGAAGAGATGGTTGCAATCCTCCTGTTGCCCTGAACTTGTCATGTTTGAAAATGCCATAGAAGTACAAACTTCTCGGTGGTTTGCTGTGTCTGTTTTGTTTCTGATGCAGATTTGTTACTGATAGAAGCAATTTCTGATGCAAATAAAGCTTCATCTACAATAATGAGACTGCATATGGTTTATCTGTGGCATTCTATCAGTCCCCGGGCAAAGATCCGCCATGAAGATGATCCTGGGCAATCTTATATCATCTTTTTTTTTTTTTTTGGTACAAGGGAATCTATCGTAAGCACAACCCACTAGACTACGTCTCAATGGTAAAAGGCTGGTTAAGTTCGACATCCCATGTTGCGACCTCTCATGCATATGCGTTAAGAAGTTCAAATGGATAACTTACCATAAACACGTAAAAACATTCTTTCAATGAAGAAAGCAAGTATTTAATTATTTACACACAAAAAAAAGGAGTTATTGAAAATAATTAAATTAAAAAATGTAAAATTCAATTTCAGCATATTTTTCTTATATTAAAATCAACACTGTAAAGAAAAAAGTTAAATAGACTAATTAGGGACTAATAAAAAGTCATAAAATTAATATTTTACTGACACGACGTCGTGTCGTTGGGATGTAAACTTCCAATTTTCAAATCAAAAACCGTCTTTGTCTCAACGGCTATTAACTGCCACTCGCGCCTCCTCCTTCTCCCTCTGTAACACCTTCTCATATCTAATAACTTTTCAGAGGGGTAAGAACAGAGATTCCCATTCACAATTGTCCTCTCTCAAGCACCTACATGGGTGCTTGAGACGGATTCGATATCGTCTTCTTCACAACAGAGTCTCATTATTCTTTACTTTGCATGGATCCCAGGGGGGTTGTTGTGCCTTACAATGAGTCATGTGTCATCAATGCCGACGTTGAGTACGAGTTAATCAATCTACTCAATACCCCGGATCCGAATCCCAGATATTTAACTTCAATCAATCAACCAAATGTTCCGGATCCTACTCCTTCGATCGGTTTTGGCATCGCAAATGCTAATAACAATAACCATCACCCAAGTGATCCTATGATTTGGAACTCTTATAAAGGGTCCAATCATGGAACACCATTGGCGATTCCAGAACAGAGCATGATTAATGGAGGACAAAGTTTGCTGGCAAAGAATCCGGGCATTCGGAAGGGAGTTAAACTTCCAAAGTGGCCCAGAGAGCCAGAGCCTTATCATTGTGATTGCTGTCAAGTGCTCAGAGAGTTGATTCATACAGATGGTATGCAAATTGGTTTTGGCGTGATTGATTTTTGTTTTTCTAAGTGAAATGTGATAAATTATTGTGGTGGTGGCAGGCACTTTTGTTACCAAACTCGAGATTCATGGAAGGCTGGGTATAATCGGCCATGCTATTCTAATGGTTCAAAAAGTTTGCAACGTTGGTTTACTGGCGCCTCAGTGTCACAAGTTCGAGTAAGTTTTTGACATTGATGTATGACTTTGTTTTTCCTTTATTGTTTATGAATTGTCAAGAATAATATCCCACATCGGAATTGGTATAACTCAACCGAGTAGTATAAGTAAAGGTCTTGCATCTCTCATACAAAGACGGGTACAAATAAGGCCTTGAGGACAAATATTGAGTACCCGTTGAGAAGTCAGACCAATGTTGGACCGGAGAGGACAATATCCTTGTGTGGGTTTGTTGTGCACTCTGATCTCTCAAGAACGCATTTTCATGGATTTAAGAACGGATGACGACGCCCTATGAACAGCCCAACGCGGATAATATCTTTGATGTGCTTGGGTTTGGATTTCCAACATGATTCCGGTACTAATTGATGTTTCTTTAAAATCAGTTTCTCCAATAAAAGCCCAGAGGATGTGAAGCGGTTCATGCTGCAGTACATTTCTGATAGAAACAAACAGGGATTCACCAAGGTGCACGATCCACTGACATTGTTCTACGAAACTCTCTGCGTGGAATTGGATATAAAGGATGGTCTAGATGTTGACGACTCCATTAATTCATCTTCATCGACTAGTTCTGGTTAGAAAACACAAACATTTTAATCACTTTCAGTTTTGGTAAAGTTGCTTGCGCCATCGGCATTGGCATTGTCAGTAGTCCTGAAATTTTCACATTTTTGCAGAGAATGCGTCCACATCGAGGGTCTATAAGTCAACTCTTGCTGCACAGGTTCTTTGTTATTCTCCCTCTGTTCAATCGTAACGATTCTGATTGATTTCCTCCCAACTCATGAACTCATCCATTAATGTCTAATTATGATACAGAGGGAGAGGGCAAAGAAAATGAAACTGAAAGACCTTAAAGATGTTTTCCATCTCCCCATCAACAAGGCATCTGAAGAGGTGGATTTATGCCCAACCGTTGTGAAGAAAATTTGCAGAAGAGAGGGCTTGAACCGTTGGCCTCATCGAAAGGTATAATAATAATATTATTCTGCCACTTCTCTTTGGCATTTCGTCGAACAGGTTTTCTTCTTATAACTTTCTGTTCTTTTTTTTGGCAGATTAAAAGCATTGAGAAGCAAATTGAAAACTATAAGCCAATGTTGGCTTCAATGCATGCGAATGAAAGGCTAGAGGCTGAACAGGAAATCTTGAAGCTGGAACAAGAAGTAGCAGATATTATGGCTAGTGCCTACACCTGATGAGATTGTCAAGAGAGGAATTATTCCATGCAAATTTAATTTGAATAAATTGTTTTATTATTATTATTATTTGTTGAATAATGTTTGAAACAGTGAAGTGATTCTGTAATAATGACATTATTTGAATTTAAATAAATTGTTGCCGTCTATGGGGAGATGCAATCTTTTTTGTATCTGTGCGTGTAACTTGAGTTTACTTTCTATAGTGTCACAGTGGATCTGATATTTGCTGGTTTCCCTTGCAGCTGACTGGGCCTCTGATGGAGATGGTGATGAGGGGTAACTTGTTTTCTCTTACTTTGATGATATATAGAGTTCCAGAGTTTTGTCTTTAATCTTGCAAGTTTATATTTCACAGGACATTAATCAAGAGGGGAGAAGCAGTGATGACGAAGGAATGCTTTGTGAGTCAGATTTGGAAAAGGCAAGAGGAAAGTAGTGACTATTACCTAAGGCAGGTATAATTCCTAGATAGGGGAGAAACTCAGGTTTCACCAGGCATTGCTTGGCTGCAGTCTGTAAATATCGAGTCTGGAACATGCTTGTGTTATCTTTTGGAGCCTGAAATCAGCATTATACCACTGAAAGGCACTGAGTTTTGGCTCTAATGATTGTAAGCACAAACCAAGTTTTTCCCCTGCTCACTGTCCGAGAACTTGTTTAGTTTTGATGTCATAATGAGGTCGTACAATATATCTGCCATAATCACCAACTTGAACGGGATCACTGATAACAGGATAGATAACCCACACATAGCCGCCATTGCCAAGTTTGCATGCTGCAATATAAATGCAAGAATAATACTCTTGTAAGAACCCTAGTCCAATACTCCAATTTACAAAGAAATACAGCAAACTGTTGTTGGGCTTTGTTTGGCTAAAACATATATATATATATATGTATGTGTGTATCATCAAACTGATGACTCTTTGTTGCCTAGGGAAGATGTGCTTTTACCTACAAGGCAATTCTTGTTTGTTCTATTTGCAAATTAATTAATTAGCTTTAGTTAATCTTTAGCGACCATGCCTTGTCTGTTGTTGTTTTATTAGGTCTCAGATATAGTCCTTGCATATATCCATTGTTTGATTTGCTAAAATATTCAATATTGTGTTGATTTGTTTCTTTCAATTTATAATGACCCTTTTGCACAATGCTTCCCCTGGTCATTGGCATCTATTTCCTGAAAAGCTGCTGCTTCTCTCAATGGAGCTGATATTGTGGAGTGCTGAAAATGGTATATGCTCCCCTATTTTCAGCCACAAAGGCTGTGCTATTATAGATTATTAACCATCAAATATCTGTTAAGAGGACCTATATAGTACTAAACTACTTGTACATATGATGAGCTTTATATTTCGTCCCTCACCTATGTGGAAGTATTCAACACAATTGACATTAGTTTGGACAAGAGCATATCTCTTAAATTAGTATTTCTTTATTTTGGACGGTAATATCTGTAATATTGTTGTTACTTATAAATGTTCAAGTGTAGTGCCGTGTTAATGATTTAGGGATATAACGTTGACGTTTGTCATATGAATTTTTCGATATGTTACGTAGATGTCACGTAGGATTTCTTTCGCTCACTTTCTCCATGAGTGATAGAGGTGTTCGCGATCAGTTTTTTAAGGTTTTTTTGACATGAAAATAACCAATCAAATTGTCAATTTTGTCGGTTCGGTTCGGTTCGGTCAACAGCGCTACTCAGTGGTAACAAAACAAAACAAAACATATACTTTAGCAGACATAGTTATAAGTGGCTTTGGATGCCGGTCTGGGTAGGAAATTGAATGCTTCAAAAAATATCTGTGTGGGATAAGACTTGAAGATAACCAAAGTTAATGAATTGAATTGGTGGCAACCATTCCATCACTAGTCGTTCAAGCCATTTGCTCTCTTACTTTCTGGGAATTAATTTCCACAAATTGGGGTTCTCCGTAATCTGCATCACTAGGGTGACAAAATTTTGGCTTCGAGTCAAACAACATCACGTGTTTACAAAATATTTACACGTCTAGACTCTAATTCAGATTGAATTTCATACGTATGTAATTAATCAAACTCATATTGATTTAAATTCGGACAAATAAATTAAAAAATAGTATAATTTGGATTAAGGTTCGGATAAATAAACCGTTATATTTGAATCCATATTTTAGACAAACTTAATTTATTCTAGATCGAACAAATTCAATCATTTAGACTGAACTACTTCTGTCATCCTATGTATAACTGTATCTGCCCCAAGAGATGTAGAAGATTCTAGTAAGCTTGGATCATGCGAGGGGTGGTTAGACACACAGTATGTGGTGTGTTACTTCTAACATTACAGTATTCCCCATCTGTCGGCAATAATATCCCGACTGTACGCGTGTCAGTCAATGGGAGGCACCAAAAGCCAAAGAAACTGTTGTTATCCTGAATGCAGCATATACATGTCATTTTAATTTCTTACAGCACGTATTCCCAAGAGATATTTCAAAAAGAAAGTAGATGGGAATTGAATTGGATTGGGAGTGTCGGTAGTATGATTACACGTGTCAGAATCACAGGAATTCTGCATGCTTTGAATAAGAGCTTAAATACATGTTCTGAACCGTCCACATGTCATCAAAAGCTCCTCCACTGACTTTATCGATTCCCAAACCCTACACCGTCCAATTTCGACTTTAATTCTATTAAAAAATTTATTTTTTTAGGTGAAAAAAAAATATTAGAGTTTATAAGTTAAAAATTCGTATTTAAGGTTTAGGCCTTTAAGACTTAATTTTTAAGATTTAGGATTAACTTAAGGCCATGCATGGTTGAATGTGATAAATGGAATATGGAGTTGAGATACTATGATATACACATTCATTTGAAATTCATTTTGTGTCCATAGTGTGTGTGTGTGTTTCCCATCACTACATGAAACAACAATGTAGCATGATTTGATTTAGGGTTTAGAAACCTAAGATTTAATTATTTGGATGATAACTTAGTTGGTAAATCTCTCCAGACCAAGCCATATGGATTTAGAGGGTCGTGATCGAGTTCGATTTTCACTGAAAACAATACTCTTTGTGGCCACGTGCTAGGTTTTTGCCTAATTTATCATGAAACACCCAAAAAAAAATCCTAAGATCTTGGGTAGGGTTTATGGATTAGATAACAAACTGATTAAGGATGCACATGTTGGATTTGGATACGGCACTTTACTAAAATTAGTAAGGAACTTTAGTACTTTTCATACAATAACTACTAAACATTAGTAAGTGTCCAGGTGTCCTTCCTTAACATTAGTGACTGGTGACTTATCTTTTCGATTACATCACCTGCATCTCCTATAATCCACTGGTAGTTACTATTCCTCCTTCACAAAAGAACAGATGCAGAAACCCTAATGGAGAGAAGTCCATATCTCCCACACCCATCAAAGAAAAGATGATCACATTGTAGGATAAGAATGATAGAATGCATACACACTTTGATGGGCCATCCACAAAGGCCCAAATGTCCATACCTAAACCAAAGGGAGAAAAAAAAAAAAGAAAAAAAAAGAGGAGAATAATCCTCTTTTTTTTAAAAAAATTCATTAACCAAGTGGATATAACAACAAAAATTACATTTTTGTCTCACCCCCTTCCAACAAAAAAAATAATAATTAAGATGACATGATCGATTGTCATTAAATTTTATTAGGGTTGTTAAAAAAACCATCAAAATCGAAATCAAAATGATTGATAGGTTTTTTATAATACAAAATTACACATTTCTTCATTAAAAACCGAATCAAATCAATAAAAAAATCAACTGTTTGATCGATTATTTTCATGTCACCGAAACCGCGAACACCTAAATTTTATGGTCAAAGAAGGTGTGTAGACCGTGTAAACGTGTGTTGGGTATTTTAGTAATTCCAACAGAATTTGCGGATAAGATTGGCCTTATTCAGATTTTTGCTCAAACCCGTGATCTCCTTCCTTCCTTCAATCTCCTATAAATTCGACCCTCCCCCTGACTTCTAAGATCGTATCTGATCTGCTCAGAAAAAAGAGAAATTTTCAGAAGAGAAACAAAACCAACAACAATGGCAGGAATTTTGCACAAGATTGAGGAGACCCTCCACGTAGGAGGCAACAAGAAGGAGGAGCAGAAGCCTGAACAACACCGTGTTGAGCACAAACCAGAGTGTCATGGTGAGCAACACAAGGGAGAATTCCATGGAGGGGAGTATCATGGTGAGCAACGCAAGGGAGAACTCCATGGAGGGGAGCATAAGGAAGGGCTCGTGGACAAGATGAAGCACAAGCTCCCTGGTGCCTCACCAGGCGCTGCTTGTCATGACGGTGAGAAGAAGACTGGTCATGACGGTGAGAAGAAGAAGAAGAAGGAGAAGAAGAAGCATGAGGATGGTCATGAAAGCAGCAGCAGCAGCGACAGCGATTAGAAAAACAAAACCTAATTCCAGGTAAATTTTTATATCTAATTTTGAATAAATATCGTCCATTCCTTTATTAATCTTGAGATCTGAACATTTTGAGATCTTTTGAAAGATTACTCATTAGGTGTTTGTGTTGATCTGTTGCTTTGCAGGTGGCAGTAATGGAGTATGAACTTTAATATGTCTCTTTCAGTTCTTCTTTTTCGCTTATGATCTCTATTATGGCTTGGAGTTTGGCTAAGTAGTGAATGTAAATCCCAATATAAGTTTCTTATAAAATAAGGGTGTTTTATTGTTGTTTTTGAAATTCTTGTTGCCAATGAAAATCTCTCTCCCGACCGACGAGATGGTTAAGTATATATTCGAGTCGTCATATTCGCGCACATAATTAGAAAACAAAAAAGTTGACAATGAAATTATTCAGTAAGTGGGAAAAATAAAATATCCATTTTAGAATTAAGATACTCATCTCCAACCAGAGCATGGACAACCATCATTAATGGAATGAACCCCAAGGATAAAATCCCGATAATCTGTATCATGAAGACACCGTAATGAACAAAGAGCAGCAAGGGGCTCAGCATAGATGGAATCAACTCCACCACAGACCCTTTCAGACAAGCAGATCACAGCAGATCCCATATGGTCACGCAGTATAGCCCCAGCCCCAGCCCCAGCCCCAGCCCCTATTTCGTCCGTAGCAGCAAATACAACACCATCAACGTTTAACTTTAGGGAACCAACATCAGGGACATTCCAACTCTTATCCGCCCGCTCCGAAGAAGCAGCCAAGGGAACAGATCCACGCCTAACACAATTAGAAAGAAATTCTATAGCAAAAGAGGGGACCTTAACCACCATATCTCCCATATTATTAGCGACCAAACATTAACCCTCGTGTAACAGCATGTTTCGATTATAGTCGAAAGAGACCACAAACCAGTAGCAAATTTAACTTGATCCTCAGTCGAACCCAATTGAAGAACTGCACTCATCCAACCCAATCCCTGAACTGCAGCCCACGGCCTAAAGTAGAGATTAAACCAAAGTCAAGGTCAAACCATAATCTATTCGCTATTGGGCATCTCCTAAAAATGTGTTCAACATCCTCAAACGCACCCCCACACATCAAGCACCCAGCAAAGTTTCCAACATGTCGCTTCACTAAATTTGCCTGAACTTAGCTAAGCATATATATATATATATATATATATATATATATTCAGGGTCAATCTTCTCCGTATGTACACGTATAAATGTAGATCTTGGCTTCCCATCAACTGCTCATATGATATGTTAATTTTTAATCCCAAAACAAAAACATTGTCCAATCCAATTTTATTTTATCTTTTTTTTCAATGGTGGGCACAACATGTTGAGCGAGTTCTGGATGGATTACAGTATAGGCTTCAGGCCCTATAATTGGTTAGTACTTATTATGGGCCTACATCTCAGCCCATAGAGACCCACATGATGAAATTAGGGAATTAAAAAAGGCACTTGCAACTTGCAAGTATAAATACACGCCGGTGCTAGATCCGCTGGTTATATTTGTCCGGTGTGCATTTGTGTGAGTGTGGGTGAGAGCTTGCGGGATACATGTGTGTTACATGTGTACAATTATATTGCCGGACAAAAAAAAAAAACTTGCAAGTATAAATTAGATTAGGGAGACTAATACGCATTCATATGGTTACTTCCTAAAAAGCAAAACATAGAGAGGTCATGTAAACACGTTCCTTAATGTGTGCATTATCAAATTCTAGAGACTAAAAACACAGTGACCTAAAAAAGTAAAAATAGAGAAGCACTACATGTGATGGAATCCTTAATATATATTTTTTCCCTAACGAGAAATTGATCGACACACCATGTAATTATAAGGACTTCGGACTAAGGAGAGGTGGTTTGGTTAACAATCGATTGAGTAAGGGGGTATATTTGTGTTTAAAGTTCGATTTCAATTGCAAACATATTTATTTGCGGTATTTGAAAACTAAAATTACAAAGATTTTTTTGGACATGCGGCCATATAGGTAGTTCTAAAGAAATTTGATGGGCGTAAAGAGTTGATTCTTAAATCACTTAACTTTAATAAGAATTAATTAATCTTAATAACTTATCAGTTATCACTCTTCAACTCCCTTTGAGTTGTGTAAATTGTAAAGACATCCGTTAATATATCCATTATCATACAAATTAATCATGATATTCGATCGATCATATCATTAATAGAGTATACAGACCGTTTAATGTAGTTACGTATAGGTGGCACGTGGTGATTTGTCTGTCAAGTAAAGAATGACAGCGGAGTTGCCTCATCATGTGACAACCATGGCATTTACACGCATTTAACAGAGGAAGTTCTGCAAAACCTCTGGACCGGTTTCTGATACCCATAAAGGAAATCTCTGTCTGCCTCTCTTTCTTTCGAAACCCAGATGAATCTGTCTTAGATTCTTCTCTCATCAGAAAAGTTAAGCTACAGATCTATCCTTCTCTTTCTACAATTCCCAGGAGAGTGGGAGACAAGAAGAAGCAGAGAACATGTCGACGCCAGCGAAGAAGAGGCTGATGAGGGATTTCAAGAGGCTTCAGCAGGATCCTCCGGCGGGGATCAGTGGGGCTCCCCAAGACAACAATATTATGTTATGGAACGCTGTCATTTTTGGGTATTTTCTTCCCCTTCATTTCTGGGTTTTATTTTGTCTTGATTTGGTTCGCTTTTGTGTTCTCATCCCTGATATGTTTCTGATTCTCTTGGTTGTTTTTTGGTTTCTTTTTCGTGGTTTCTTCTTTTGTGGGTTTGTAGGCCAGATGATACTCCTTGGGACGGAGGTGGGTATTCCAATTCTTGCTCTCTTTTTTTGTAGTTACATGTTTCTGTAACTTCATATGCTATTTGGTTTCTTTTAAGCAAATTTCAATTGATTGAACTGTTTGTGACATACTGTTTTGGATTTTGATGTTTCGTGCATCTAAGTTGGTTTTCCTGCCATGAAGAGATATAATTGATAATTCATAATTTTTCCGAGTATATTTATAATTCTCGTGAAGGTGTTGATTATGGGTCATGGTTAACTTTAAATTTATGTTTTTTATATGTGGAATTGTGGGCCAAGATTCCACAATCAATGATTGCAAAGCTCAGATAGCATTAGAGAATCCTTGACTGGGAAGGCTCCGGCCAATGAAGCTCTCTCAAGTTAGTAGAGTTTCCACCTATCATTATCTCGTACGGTTTGTAAAGTACATTATTTTTTCATTTCTCCCGGGGGATCCCTTTCATTGTGTAGGTGATCCCTCTTTATAGTAGAGATCCGATATCTTTTTGCTAAAGATATGGATCTTCATATTGATTCGGTCAAGTAGATTTGCACCAGATGTGTTCAGAAATAGGCCCTGGAGTTCTCTTTTTGTCAAGAGCAAGTTCGACGTTTTGGTTTATTGATAATGGTGGGTGTAAATGCGCATTTCGAGATAAATATGGGTTGATTGATTGGACATGAGCTCGACTAGGGACTGGTTCAAGGTTTGTATGTTGAGGGAATTTGCTAGATGTAGGTGAGAGGCAGGGTAATCGTTTTCGGGAGGGAATTTTGTCAGGCGAGATGCTTTACTACAAGGGCTGAGGTCAAGACGATTAGGGAATCAAGGTCGAAGGAGTGCAAGTCTGATTTTAAGGATGTAGGATTGGCGGCGGCGAGGGGAAGAATTTATGTCGACGGCTTGGGGTCGTATCGTTTATGAGAAGGGGAGTTAGTGTTGACGTGAAGAACATTAGGAGGCAATACTAGGGTGAGAGGAAGAGGTCGGAGTTGGAAATGATGTAGGAAACAATAGATAAGAAATCATTGAATCACGACTTTACTGGTCAACAGTTGAATGAGTTTTGGTCATTACGGGAATAATACTCTATGATCCAGATGTTCATATTTTTGGTGTATTTAGTCCATTAAACTTTTCTTTAGCTTAACTTTAATGATAACTAGATCACTGATGTATTTCTTAATATAATGGACTTTGTTCTACCTTTTTTCCTTAAGAACAATTTCGTTTCTTGTTTTGCATTCACCTTCCTTTTGCTTGGCTTGGCCTCTTATTATATCCATTTCTTATGTAACATATTCATTATGTTACATAACTTTTTTCTGAGTTTTCAGGTACGTTTAAGCTGACTCTGCAATTTACAGAAGATTACCCTAATAAGCCTCCGACAGTCCGCTTCGTCTCACGAATGTTTCATCCTAATAGTATGTCAGCATCTTTAATAAGTTTCCTATCATCAAGTAACGATAAACTGCATCACATTTAGTTTCTCTTAATTTTTTCTTTAAAAAAACCTTCTAGGACTTAACTTGCATGGGTTTTTCGTTTAAGTGTTTGTATTTGGTCTCTAACCATATCATCGATTTCATCAGTTTATGCTGATGGAAGTATTTGCTTGGATATTTTGCAAAATCAGTGGAGTCCTATATATGATGTCGCTGCCATACTCACTTCCATCCAGGTGTGACTTTCTGTGACTCATTTTCAATCATTCTCATTCTTCTTCAGCACTTTCTTATATTTTCATTATAACATTAACTGCGAGGCCTCTATGCTCGACTCTTTTTTCCCTGTTTTTGTGTGTGTTTATGATAAGAACTCACATATGCAACTACCTCTGAGAATGAAATAGGAGAATAACTGGTAATATTACTTGGAATAGAAATGGAATTACAACTGGACAGAACATAGAAAGATAACTCTAGCTTTCAAGGAGCATAGGACCTCCCAAACTTGGCCTAATTTCTCCAGATAAAACGGCCAACCTTCTTCCACCCACTAAACACGTGGTCCTCTGCTATTTAGCCACGCGCCTCATTTCTTACTCTCTTGTACACTTGACTAATAGGTCTATCAGTTTACCCCTTCCTTCCTACTTTCCTCCTTTATTAAACAACTTCGTGTTTTTCTTTTGGATGTGCTATTGCACTGTCATTGCTGTTGCTCACTTCTTCAGGATTTTCGTTTAGTTTGAATACAACATGCCTTTGATTTGTTTTATTTACAGAGATTCTGGCACTTAATTTTAGATACCTGACCTGGAGGCTTTGAGGAATTTGAGGAATAGTGAGGGAGGGAGGGGGGAGAGGGCTTGTGTGAATATGCAGGGTTTGTGCTGTTTTTGTTTTCTGCTGGCTGTATGGTGTCTAGGATACTAATTTTTAAATTTGGAGTTTGGTTAATGTGTTAGGCGCAACTTTGATTATCTTATTGATATTTGAAGGCATAGAGAATGCATTAGAGCGTAACAATATTAAGCGCATAGTAAGATTGTGCCAACAATGAACTTCATCAATGAGTTCCCCCTTCAGATCATGTGATGAATTCCAGATTTGACAAAAGTTCATTTTTATGAAACCTTGTCTATTGAACCTTCAGTTACTTTCTTCATTTTTTGTCTGAATATATGAAGATATCTATCTATATGGCCATCTTCAACTTTAGCGAATCTCACAGTCAATTGTGTGTTCTGTCGTTCAGTTTATGATCGCTTTCTTCTTCAATACAGGTAAAAACACCAGTGTTTTTCTTTCCCAGTTCAACCGAGATTTAATTGGTTTTATATTTAACCTCTGAGACTTCACAACTATCATTACTGACTAGTGTTTCACATAAGTGATTATACATCTTATTTGAGATTTTATAGAACTTGCACTTTTGAGCCATGCAAATGCTAACAAGAGATTTGTGTATTGACCAGTCCCTGCTTTGTGATCCTAATCCAAACTCTCCCGCAAATTCTGAAGCAGCTCGAATGTTCAGTGAGAATAAGCGGGAATACAACAGAAGAGTGCGTGAAATAGTGGAGCAGAGCTGGACAGCTGACTGAGGACGTATTTTAGTGCTCCGACAGCCCCTTACATAGGGGCAAAAAAGAAGTGCTGGTGATGGGCTCTTTTCGGGGACCTCCCGTTAGATGTTGATGTACCTTATTTTGCTTTCACATGCATGGCTTGTAGAAAATTTGTCTGCAAAACTTCATTTCTGCCTCCTAGACAGCTAAGCTAAAACTTATTTTTCAATTATGAGTATGCTTTCTTTCATATGTGGTCTTCTATAGCATGTGCATAAGATACCAGTGGTGCTGGTTACTTGGTTGTGGTTGTGAGAAAGTGGGGAAAGTTGTTTGTAATCTTTTTCTCAGTATTTGGCATAATTGGTTGACAATTTGTTCTCGTCAACTCCTCATCATATCCAAGCAATGGAGATTGAAGACGTGCCTGTGCTTTTAGAGTGGCAATGACTGATGAAATCCTGCTGCAAAACATACCATTCTCAATGATTACTCTGCAAATTGTGGTTGATACAGTAGGCTGATGCCGTAATCTATCAAAATCTAGGTTAAAACTGTACATTTAACTTGACACAAAACTCATCAGCCTGTAAATGTCATTTCTGTCTTGAGATATATATCCACAGTTTTTGTCAGAATGAAGTGCAGTTCTTAACTACATTTCATTCTGCTATTTATGTAGCAGAAGTGTCATACCAGAAGATTGTAAATGAGACATTACAAGATGAAAACTCACAAAATGCAATGAGGGTTTACATGGATTCACTTGAAAACTCATGAAGAGGACAGAGCACAAACTCTAAGCTAGATATGTTAACAAGAATGACCAAAAGTTAAATCTACACAATTTCAAGGCAGAGGATTTGCATAGTGCAACAAGACACCTTGTTTAGGATTATATGCCAAATACCAGACAACTCTTGACAAGGAAACCTCATCATCGCCATCAATTCTCCTTGTTTCATTCGTACATAAAAACCATTGGGACCCCTAGAGGCTAGAGTTTCTAACCAGGGAGCACGCAAATCCCAAAAATGAATACAAACGGTGCCCCCTTCCCTTCCCAATTAAAAACCAAAAGCTATGCTCTCCCTCTCTGAAAAATCTTCATTGAAGTTACGCGTATGAGTTCATAAGCAATCTCTAGAAGGATGAATTGATTAACAAAATCAGTCTGGGAAGATTCTCAAGACCAAACGTGAAAATTCCGCCAAGAACAAACATCAAAATGAAAGCTAATAATATCTTAGCAATGTACATAGAACTGATTCCTGTTCTTCCACCCTTCTTCATCTGATCTGGGCCACCAGAATTCTGCCGAAGCAAAAAACGAGAAAAATGAATAACTGCTCACCATAGAGGAAAGCTCCAAAGTATTACTACATTGCCATAAAAAGACTTCCTAATTTCGTCTTTCAACCATATTAGACAGTGAGTAAAATATCGATAAGAACCAGACTGTTTCTGCAGTCTAATCATCACAAGGCTACATTATACACTCCCGGAAAGAGAGAAAGGAAACGCGGGGAAGCAACAAAAGCTAAAGAGTTGACAAAAATTTATCCAATCCGATATCATGTCCATAAAAAAGATTCCCACTTTAGTGTCTTCAAATTGATTTCTAGCGCTAGCTGCTATAAATGGCCATACACAACATCCCTGAGGCACTAACTAGAGTTGCAGCAGGTCATGAAGGCCATTCCGGAGGGCAATCACTTTTCCTGCTAAACTTTACCAACTGCCCCCTACCCACATGCGATTTCAAAGTGTAACTTATCCAAAAGCATTGTACTGCAGTTTTGAGAATTGTAAGGGTTACTATAAGCTTTTCTCGCCGATATGCAGATTATATCATTAACAACTACAATGATATACCATGTTAGAAGAACAGAAATTATCAAATCCTTGTTCAATACATTGACACTGGTGTCTTATTCATGTCCATATTTATCCCACGCAGAAATCCCCGATTCTTTTCCAATTGTCCCAAAAACCACTTGAAGGCTTCCAACCTTCCATGAAACATTAATAGTCTCAAATGAATATTATTAGAGAAGAGAATAAGAAATCCATACCGCTACAGTGGGAAACAATTTTGGAATTAGCAGAACTCCTTCTGCCTTTCTAACACCTATTTCAAGAGAACATGTGTTAATGAAATTCAAAAAAATACTGACTTCAAACTTAAACAACTAACAAGCTCCCCACAAAGTCGGTGAAAATTTAACACAAATAAAATTCAAATACCTCCATAATCTGAATCAATAACAGTTTGTAGCTTCCATCCGTTTCCGAAATTTACAAGAACTGCGTCAGGGCCGAAACTTATGGGTTCTTCTCCATTTCTGAATGCTTCAATATTCAATGCAAGTGACATCCCAATATCCAATGTCCTGTTTATCAAAGACACCGCAAACCCTGCCTTTGAACCCGCCGCAAAGCGACGGATCTTACCCGTACTTTTGCATGTAACCTCCAAAAACTATAGCAAGATTGCATATTAATATATAATTCAACTACTTCATAATAAAGGTAAACAATTCCCGAGCACAAAGTTCCGTAGTGGATTGGGTCAGGGACAAACATGATGTACGTAAACCTTACCCCCCGCATAATAAGTGGAGAGGCTATTTCCAGGATTTGAACATGTGACCTCTAGGATGCACCCTTGCAACTCTACCATAGGCCACATGTTCGACTATTTCAAGTAAGAGAAAGAGAAACAATTCAGGGAAAAAGAAAAGCATTGGACAATCACAACTTAATCACTTCTCCTGCCTAATGTAATTATGCGAATTTGGCCCAGTTGCAAATATCTCATGCTAACGAAATGGCTCCATGGACTCATTGAGATAGAACTTAAACAATAACTTCAACAATACAAATAACTAACTCCCACAATTTTACTTAGTTTTAAATATTTTCTTGATCTTACCTGATCAATTGGCTTATATTCCTCCAAAATGGTGCTCTCTAAAGACATGAAATTTTCAATAAACGACATAAATAATCAAGAGGGACTGCATTAGACTTGCAAGAGCATAAATGAAGCATATAAAGACGAGAGGGAGAAGGATTTGGACAATTGAATTTGGAGGAATCTTCAGCCGAGGACACCAGAGAGAACTTCTCTGTGGTTATGCTCTTTGGGTTTGGACATCATGTCATAGTAAGCTGCCTAAATGGATGATGAGTCAGGTAAATAGTACGTGGTTGTTTGTAAAAATGAGCCAAAAGCATATCCACGGCCAAGGCCCAATAGATATAATTTTAGGGGAAACATTAAGGCCCAGTAAGCAACTCTCGTGCACAAGGCTCCCACGGTGGGTGGGTCGGGGATATGCAAGATGTATGAGTATGATGCACCCGAGAATAACCATACAACTAGAGGCCATGAAATCACACTCAACAATCCTAGTTTCAACAAGAGGATTTCAAGGTCGAAAATAAGAATGGAATTCTCCGGTCATTGGCAATAATAGCCAAGAGAAGGAAAAGAGTAAAGACAGTCTTTCTGTCATAAAAAGTATAATTAGCAACAAAATTATTGGAATTTACACTGGGGATGAAAACGCTAGGATCACAGAAGAGAATGGTTAAGTGAAAATCTTCTTTCCTAAGAGTACATAGATTGCCTAAGATAATATTTAGGGTTTAGGAAATCATGCTTTAGATGCGTAGGATTTGTCATCTAATAACTGATAATTGTAAAGTTCTTAATATCCAAATCAAGAATAATCAGCACGTTTGAAGATAAGTTTTTATCTTTTACTTGGAAAGGGTATTATGAATTATGCAATATGCACAAAAGTTCTGACAATTTTAGGATCACAAACAATCCAAAAACAAAGCTGAGCTCACAACCCCAGTCCACAAAACGATCATGATATGCAACATGCCACTATATTATGTAAAGACCCAACAAGCTAACATACGTTATAATATCCATGGGGCCAACCCCCAAGGCCAAGGACATAGCAATTGCACGCCTGCATGGTCCATGTGGGACAAGCAATCAAACTTACCCAAAGTAAAAGTCGTGGCAAAGCCTCAGACACTCTTGATGTAAAATAATAAATAACAAAAAAATCCAAGAATCCTACTGAGAGCACGCACAACTGGCAATGACAGTCAAGAAACATTCATATGGTAATTTAGATTGACCAATAACATCTCAAGGATCAAAGGAAGAAAATCATCACAAGAGAGCTGGGAAAATGGCCTTTAACTGCAATAGCTGCATAGAATATAATACGTAACAAAAAAACCAAATGTATGCCAGGGTGGTAAATGATGCATCCAGATTCCAGAGAATAGCTATACACAATCTCCTCTCTGAGGTCTGAATATTAAATTTCTTCAGGATCGTATATCCCTAAGCAACTACAACATGTTTAACAAGAGACTGAATATTAATTATTGAATTAAACTTATTTCACAGTAAGAGAAACGATTCAGGGAAAAAGAAAAACATTGAAAAATCACATAACCACATCACTTCTCCTCCAGTCCTACTTAATGTAATTAAGTAAATTTTTCCCAACTGTAGGCATCCCATGAAAAATAAATGACTCAATGCACTCATTGAGATGAGACTTTAATCAATATAACTATTTAAGTAACAAAAAAAGCGCATTAATGAGTACCACTTCGCTTTTTTTCAATATTTTCCTAATTTTACGAGACGGTTTTTCATATATTCCTACAAAAATTTCTCTAACGACACAACAGAACCATCGAGAGGGATCGCATGATATAACCCACAATGAAAACGTGCCAGTATTCAAGTGACACATGCAGAGACCACAAGGCATACACACTACATACACATTAGCGAGAAAGAGAGAGATAGAGGTAGTTACAGGAGGAGAATCTGGATGATCGACTTCCGAGGATTTTTCTGCCATGGACGAAAGGGAGAAGGATCCTTCTGCCATAGAATGGGAAGAGGACTCTTCTACCTTTGAAGGATGAGAGGAGGATTCTTCTGCAATGGACGAAAGGGAGGTGGACTCTTCTGCCATGGACGAAAAGGAGAAGGTCTCTGTACTCTGTTGTTGGTCTTCTGCTTCTGAGTCTTCTGACATGATATCGTACTAACAGTCTAAAGTCTAAACCACCTAAATGGGCTAATGGGCTTCTAATCTAAGTCTTGTGAACACAAGGTAGTTGATGAGCCCATAGCTTAAATAAGCCCAGTAGACATAATTTCGAGGGAAAATTAAGGCCCACTTCAGATTTATATTGTTTATTAATACAATTGTTAATTAGGGGATTTATAATTGAGTCGGTATTTGAATTATGGTGTTTTTCAATCATAGATGTAACGGATCCCACAACAAATGTGTGGTTCCCACGATGCTGGTGTGCATATAAGAATTCTCTATGCATATTTATACTCAAACCTAAGATTTGAGGCTCTGTAATTCTAAAAAAAATTCAGAATTCTCAAATTTTAATCCAAGGGCATATATCATGCCACATAAATTTCAATACCCTTTGACATTTTTTTAGAATTCCAGAAACCCAAATCCACATTATATAATCTGCATTATATTGTACATTCCTAAACAAAAATCTCATGCCATAATTAATATATAAGGCATGTTCATAAGTACTGTCATTCTCAAAATTATCATCACATGATAAAGATTAAGAAATCAATCTTTGATCTTTGATCTTTGCACATGCTAATGATAAATACCCAGTAATTTTTCTATACAAATGTACAATCAATTTGCAGAATGTGAAGCAATGATATCTTTATCAACATCATGCATGTTTTAAAAATAAATGATACCTCTAATTGCACCATAATGTAGAGTTCCCTACAACACAACCAAACCCTGAAGAACCCAAAACAAAATATCTCGCTTTTAAACCACATCTCAAACATACCAAAAAAACTGAAGAAAACAGGGGGAGGGAGAAAAATGTCAACAAACACAACTGAAAAGTTGTTATTAGGAATTCAACGCTTGGAAACACCTGGGGTGGAGACCATCCCATGTAATGGGAATCCGGCCATCGAGTCTCAGCAAAAACGAGGATATCAAGGCTAAAATTGACAAAGGGAAAAATGCTGATCTAGATAAAAATGAAATTTTCCGAAGAGAAATGTGTGATAATCACTGTTCCTACGAGGGGATAGATTATCGCTGTATATCGTTTCTAGCAGGTAATGCTTTAGATAAGTAAATCAAACCCATGAGTTTCGGTTGATATACAAAATCAAGAATAATTAGCATGTCTGCAGATAGGAATATAAATACAACTATAGGATCATAATCAACCCAAAAGAAAGCTGAGGTACGAAAAGGCAATAACCCCAGTACAACAACATTACCATGATATGCAAATTCACTATATTATGTAAGAAGCCAACTGAAATTATAGTTTCAATTAGGCAAACAGCAGCACATTTAACAAGAATACTACTGAGACTCTGAGTCTGAGAGCATGCAAATCTCATCATGACAGCCAAGATCAGCGTACACAGTAATCTTGATCGACCAATAACATCCGAAGGATCGAAGGAAGAAAATCACCACAAGAGAATTGATAGAATGGCTGCAAGAGCTGTATTGAATATGCTTCTCATAAAAAAAGAGCTGTATTGAATACAATAAACAAATTTATGCACCCACAGAATAACTTTACATAATCCCTTCTCTAAATTTCAAATTTCTTCAGGATCATATGTCACTTACACATAGAGGAACAAAAAGACACAGGCAATGATATAATAGGATTATTTATCTCTAAGCACATGTACCATGATTAAGGCGAATCCTATACTTACTACGCAAATGGATAAACCTAATCATGCCTGCATATGCATCATTGTAAGCAGAATACCGTAAATTCACCAAACATATTATGGTCAGTTTGATATAATCACGCGAAAGATTTTCGAACTGGCGCCTGGTGACCATCTTCAAAACTTTTATTGGTTATCCCAATTCTTCAATTTTTTGCTTCCCTTGGGTTTAGCAATAGGTGCATTCATCCCAGCCATTTTCGCATTATATTTAGCCCGTAGAGGATCATTGTATGTCCACCTGCAAAACCAAGTAAACAATAGGGTCAACCATTGTTTTTCAATCATAACTAACAACCTACAACATTGTATCAAGATGCCTAATTTATGTTACTTCCTAATTTTTTAGAGTGTAAGCTCATTGAGAAAGATGAATCGTTGAGAAATTTTTTTTTAAAGAAGCTATCAAGGCACCTAAAGCACTTCCCCATCTACCATTTCTTCTGCACTATCACAAACTTTTTATGTATAATATTTGCTTTCTGCAGACTAAAGTTCATCCTATGAATCAAAAGAGGCAATAAGCAGGCAGATTAGGAAGGAAAACTTACGGATTGTTCCAATCAGTTGTATCCTCATTGACAAGGTGAGTCCATTTTGTCCTTCCACTACGACCAAAGTGTTTGACCTGCATAACCTTGGGCAATATGGTCTTGTCCATCTTATCTTCTCCAGTTGGGGCAGAGAAATCACGCTGGTAAATATCAGCAGTTCCAACAGTTGCGGCATGGTCATCAGCCTCGTCTTGGAAGAAGGCACCCTTGTGGTAGTATTTCTGCATAAACCTCCATTTCTGCTTTGGTGGAGGAGCAGCTTTGGGATTCTTCCTCTCCCACTCCCTCCTCTCCTCCTCTGTCATGTTCCTCACCCTCTCAATCTCTTCCTTCTCCTTCAACAATGCCTCCCTCTCCTCTCTATCCTTCTTGATCCTTGCAATCTCTCTTGTCTTCCATGTTTCATACTCCTCTGCTTCATTGACATCGTCATCAGTATCAACATCAGCAACATTTGCCTCCATCTCCAAATTTTTCTGTATCAGTGAATCCTTTTGAATCTCCTCAACCACAATCTTCCTCGTCTCCAACTTCCTCTCTTCCAATTTTCTCTTTGCCAATTCCTCAATTGCTATTTCTTCCGCCTCAAGCCGCTCACGCTCAGCTATTGTATCTCTCTCAGACTTTGGCACAAACACAGGCTTCACCATTGCTACACCTCTTGTGTCTTCTTCAGAGTCAGTTTCATATTCAGACTCTCCTTCCTCCTCTTCCTCCACTTCTTCCTCCTCCTCTTCAGGTAGAAGAGCAGCCTCTTCTTGCTCCCTCTGAAGCATCTTCTCCTTAATCCTCCTCCTCCTCTCCTCCAACGCATCCTCATCTTCTTCCTCCAATTCCTCTAGCCTTCTCGCTTCCTCTAATTCCGTAGAAATAATCTCGGCTTGCCTAATACGCCTGTGATCAGCCCTAACCTCTTCACGATTATCGATCCTCATCTCAGCGAGACGGCGCAGCCTTGGGTCATCTTTCACCGCAAGATCAGAATCTTGCTGATTAGGGAAAGCCTTCTCCAAGGCGGCCGACCTGGCCATACGAATATCGCCATCTTCATCGACATCGTCTGCCCACTCCGGAGCCTTACCAGGCCAATACCTCTTGACCTTCGTTTGCCCGATTTTCCCTCTCAGCTTATCGCGAATAGCGATAATGGTATCGCTAACACCAGCTGTAACCGACATATTGTTGCTGTGGTTCTAGCTGTTTCAGATTGAGAGCGGTTAAGCAAATTAGGGTTTTTAAAAAAGTTTGAAGCTTTGATCGAAGAAAACCCTGAGGAGAAGATATTGGGGATCGATTTCTCTAGTTCGCACGTGACCTGACTTGAGTTTAATCCAATGGTTCTTAGCACTCTCAGCTAACGGTCCAAAATAACTTGTATAAAAAGTAAAAAATAAAATAAAGCCAAAGTGGTATGTAAATATGTATGTCTATATCCATATAATTTAGAATAGTAAATGAAAAGAAAATGTTAGGAACCCTAATAAATTTTCAAATTTATGTGATGTTTAAATAAAAGCCAAAGGGGTATGTATGTCTATAGCCATATCTACTATAGAGTAATAAATTAAAGGAGAATGTTAGACCCCCAAAATATGATTCAAAGTCCCCCAAATCTATATGGTATTAAAATAGTCATTGATTAAAAATACATATGCAGGACTTACTTCACATCCAACACTCCATATTAAATGGATATCACTTTTTGAAAATCTAAAGCATTATCCTAAATGAAAAAAATACACAAAACTATATATTTCTCAAAATCAGATTCAACATTTAACTTCAAAACTTTGGCTAAATTATTCTTTATGTCCTTGAAGTTTCATCGATTTATCGTTTCTATCGTTTAAGTTTAAAATTTCTCATTTATGTCCTTGATGTTTCAAAACTTCGCCTAAATCTATCCCAATCTCCATTTTTCGATAATTTAACGCCAAAATTTGCCTAGCTGTCTACAAGAATGATAACATGTCATTTTTTATTAAAAAAATAAATTAAATGTAACAAGTTTATCCTTTTTGACATTCAATATAGACCTAAATTAAGGTTATTATGCCCGCACACGAAGTTTCAAGATTGTCTAACAAATATTCTAGTATCTAGGAACAAGCACGACGCATCTTTTTTCGCCCGTCTCTATTGGCAATTTGAGAAAGAAAGAGCCAGTTTTTCCATCAAGGAATTAGCAAAAGTGATGCCGATGTTTCTAATTTTGCTCCAAGTTGATGTGTCTTATCGGAGTTCCCCTCATAATACGAGAAATACCTGTTGGCGACCCCCCCGGGCACATTGTCTCAATCTTAACGTTGGTGGCGCAACCTTGAAAGAAGCCAGGGCAATCGGTGTGGGAGCTATCCTAAGAGAGATGATTCTGGGCCTCTTTGCTTAGCATTTTACTGGTTGCTATTCAGGTGGCTTTGATCCCAGTGTTGCCGAGCCTTATGCAGTGCTTTATGGTTGTCAAGTGGCAATGGAGGCAGGCATTTAGTGAACTCATAGTGGAGCCAAACTCAAGCATCCTTGTCTAGGCACTGAATACTAACAAGTACTCAATCGCTCTCTTTGGCCATTTAGTGGACTCAGCCAAAGCTTTGGTCTAATGTTTGCTTCCAACATGCGCCTAGAGGCTGCAATAGGATCATGCGTTGGCTCATCATATGCTTCGGAGTTTAATGTTCCTAGAAGAACCTGTAGTTCTTGTATCCCCTGTGTCTTTTGTTTATTGTTTCTCTTCCGTTTTGGTTGGGCTTTTAGTTCTTTTGTTGGGCTTTTCTTTGTTGTGTTGGGCCCCTTTTGTGCTGGGCCTTTGTTGTCAGGGCCCATGGTCCTTAGGATCCGTGTGTAATGGAGTTCATGGTGAATGAATGACAGAATGAGAAGGTCTCTCAGCCGCACTTGCGATATCTTGGTATTCTGTGTGAATCAACAAGAATGGAGGATTTGATCTACATCAAATTATATACAGTAGTGCTAGGTAGTTCATATAGTGATAGTTTATAGGAATCCAAATCTCTTAAACAAAATTTTAAAACATTTTAACTCTCAAAATACTTGTTAATTTTTTTTTAAAAAATTACATATTCATAATCAACGTATAAAACTCTTTATAACAAGATTCATTAAAGATGAGTTTTATCGGGTAAATCTTAATTCCATTATTTTTTTCAATATAATTTCTTAAACAAATGAATTCAAAATTAAAACAATGAATTCTAAACTGTGCTTTAAAAAACAATAGAATTTATATTAAAACAATAAATTTTAGACAATAAATTATGGGATAAAATAATGTAAATAAAACTATTTCATTGATTAAATCAATGGAATAAACCTGTTGGACTCCCATGAACTACCAGATAGATGGGTTACATGTCATTTTCGAATTATATATAAAAAAAATATATAAAAAAAAACTTGCAATAATAATTTTGTTAGCCAAAAAGACCTAAAATTGCTTAGGGTTCTTGTTACACTTTTTGAAGTAAAGTAGCAATAAAAGGTGAAAAAAGAAAAAGGAAAAAGTTCCAAATTTGAAGTTAGAAAAAGGCCCTTTTTGGTGGGCCAAAATAAATGGTTTCTTGGCTTTTTGGTGTTAAGAGATAGGGAATTTCAAAGAGGGCCCTCCTTTAGCTCCAAAAAAGCAGACAATACTATCAAACCCCCAACTTTATTTAAGGCCCCCAAAAAATGAGGATGAGATTTTGCTATTCATATCTTTCTCTCTTCCCCATTGACAACTAGATCAATCAAACATATTGGTAATAGCCCTGTCCACATATAATTGTAGGGTCAAATGTTTTAAACAATTATTAGGATTTTTTAAAATTTACACTAAAATCAGTTTTTACTCAATTATTGCTTACTTTTTATGACAAAATGTGTGATCATATATATTATTTAATTATCTAACAACACGAGTAGCTCATATGATACTCGTGTGTGTGGTATTTCATAAAGATCTCGAATTCGCGCCCCACCAATCCCCCTTCTTCAATATTTAAAAAAAAAAAAACACTCACCCCTCACCACATGACTTCTTGTTGCCAAATCTACACAAATTAAATGCACAAGTCAAACAAATAAATCAAGTTGTGACTTAAAATATACATGTACATTGTGGTCCCTTAGATCTACACAATTTATATAATGCAAGAGACCTTATACCATAAAGCTAGTTAATTAATATAATGTCATTGACTCCATATATTGCTTTACATGGCAAAGTAAACTATGAGTATAGTTGAGGGACAAAAAAATAAATTATATTTAGTTATTTCAAAAACTTCATCCTTAACCACTCATCTTTTGGTCATTAAATCACTTCCCTGCCGACTAGAATGCCAGCTTGGCACCATACTTATATTGCTCTAATAAGACTAAAAAAATATGAATAGAAAGTTTTGTTAATGAAAAAAAATATTTTTTATAATAAAATTAGGGATAAAGCATATTTAATAAAAAAACAGACAATTGGCACTAAGAGCACTTTAGACAATTTAATTGTAAAAAGATCGTAGGCCTTTTTAAAATTGTAAAAAAGTTCAATTTAAGGGTAATTTGGTCATCTGACTTAAGATATTTTTTGATTTATACCTACAATACCCTTCTTCTTCTTCTCCTCCCTCTCCTCCCTCCAACTATCCAATTCCAGTGTGTCCCCTCTTTCTCCCATTCTTCTCTACTAAAAGTTATCTCCTTCTTTCTCTCCTCCTCCTCCTCTTTCTTCTCGACCTGAATTGTTCTTCGTTGCCTTCTTCTCCGTTTTTGGCCGAACTTCTCCTCTCTTCATCGCCTTCTTCTTTGTTGCTAGATCTAAACTGCGTCGAGTTGCTGTTGTCTCTGTTTTTGCCAGATCTAGACTATGCTTCGTTGCTCAATCTAGGCTATGCTTCGTTCTCTCTTCTTTCCTTCCTCGCTCTGTCTTGTTTGTACCTCTCTTGCTCATTCTGGAAAAAATTTACAGTTGCAGAGATGTATCACTATAGTATCACCAACACCAAAAATCCACTAAAATGATACAATTGAACCAGTATGCATACTTACTCTTCCTAATTACTTTTGATTTCTTGATTTTCTTTTCTTGGTTACCTCTCTTGCTAATTCTGAAAAAACATTTACAGGTGCAGAGATGTATCACTATAGTATCACCAACACAAAAAATCCACTAAAATGATACCATTGAACCATAAAGACATGTAATGCAATCAAATTTACATTCCAACATTTGTATCATCATTTTATGAGGAAAATATATAAATTGAACACTAAATTGGATATTCTGTTTAAAAGTATCACTATTGTATTAGTTCAACAAAATACCAAAGAAAAATGTCATATCTGCACTAAAATTCACCAGTAAGCAAGCAAAAAATCCCTCAACCACTTACATTCCCACAAATTGATTGTTGATATCGAAATACACATTTAGTATCACTATAGTATCAATTATTTGCTGCAATTACAAAAGTTTCACTATAGTATCAGTTTACCAAAATTTCAAAAAAAAGGTACCTTCTACACCAGAAACAATATTATTCAAACCAAAATTTGAAAATATTGAAGAAAAATGGATGAAAATTAACCACATGAAAGCCTCAAATGCACAAAAGTATCAGTATTGTATCAAAAACCCTAACAGATTCCAACTAATCCTAACTAGTAAATGTGTCAGAAATTAACCAAAATTTTCAAAAATCAAGACATATAAACATGATTTGAAAACGAACAAAGGTTTTCGGCGCACAAATTTCAGATAATATCACCAAAGTATCCATTAACCGACAAAAAGCCTTGGATATGTAATATGCTAACCATTTTTCAGAAAATCAGTATAGTATCACTCGAGATTGAGAAAGAAACGTCATTATGGATGTGAAATCTCTGAAAATGGAGGTTTTAAGGTCCAAAAATCGGTAGTTTCTTGCAATTTGTAGAGAGAGAAAAACGTGATGTGATGAAAGGGAAAATCACGGTATAAGGAGGAAGGTTTTGTGGGAGAGAAAATGAAATATGAGGTTATTTTGGTAAAAACAGGTCTTCATTGGACTTTTTTAAAATAATGTTTTAATGGTTACACTTTTTTACAAATAAGTAGACCCTAGTGTACCGGCCCACAAATCTCCCATAAAAAAAATGCAACTATGCATATTTAACCGTCTATTCAAAACAAGTTGGGCATATGTCCAATTTTGATTTTTTTGATAAAATTTGTCGACTTTTTATTCCTTTTACACACTAAAATATTGACTTTTTTTTAGTCACATAATGTGATTAGTTTATGCCAATAAGAATTCAAATAGATTTTTTTGCTAACATAGTAACTCTTAGGAATAAAATTAAACATGTTTTTTTAATAAGCAAGCGAGGAATAGAGGAAGGGAAAACACACATAAAAGAGATGCAAATTATTTTAAAATATCTGTTGAATTTTTGCTCAATTCATGAGCAGACAAGAAATAATTTGGCGAAATGAAACATGTTAGTTAAAGATTAAACAAAAAATTTAAAGTTATAATTTATCTCAATAAAGGATTATGAAAACAATGAAAAATTGATTTAATAAATTTTTTCTTTTGAGGAAAAAAAGTTAAGTTGAGTTTCATGAATAAAACTAAAAAAGAAATAAAAACATGTGATTTACTATGTCATTTTATTCTTTTTTATATATTAAAAAAAAAGAAATAGAAAAAGTGATACCAATTTTTAATATATTAAATAAAAAGAAGGACAAAAGGTTATAAAAAAAAGTGTAATCTCTGTTTCTCTGCTCATTCACGTTCTTTATCCTTTTAATCTGGGACTTCCATGGAAGAGCCTTCAGACTTGTTCGAGTGTTTTTTGTTTTGTGGATTTTTAGAAGAGAAAGACTTCGAATAGGGTCTCTCTCTTGACGCTTCCTTTTCGTTGTTTCACATATGGGTTTCTCTGTCACTCTTCAAACTCTGCTACAACTTTTTGATCGTTAAAATGAACAGCGGAGATATGCCTCAATCAAAAGATCCAGCTATCAAGCTCTTCGGAGCCAAGATTCCGGTCCCCGAAACGCAGATTCCGGCCAAGTCCACGCTCAAGGTACGCATACATACATACTGGATTGACTTAAAATCTGTATTATTTTTGTTGATTTTTAATGTCAAATGAAGTATTGGTTTTGCTTTAGCTACTATTTGGAATCATATTTTGGATTTTTCATTCATGGGGACTTTTAATTTTTGTGTTTAGAGTTGGTTCTCCTAATATGTTTGTATGGAAAAGATTGGTTTCAGGTGTATTAAATTTACGGTTGGACTTCAATGGAAATCTCTGAAATTGAGGGAATTACTTCGTTTTCAATTTCTATCTCTGGAATTTTTTTTGGTTAAAACTGAAATAAAAAGGGCGAACCTCTGTAAGTGAAGTTTTCAGTAACTTGTTTGGGAAAATGAATCCCAAACTTGTGTTCCATGACTGAGCCACTTTTAGTTTCTACTATAGCTGACTAAAGGAAAGAACTTGCTATTAACACACTCTTGGTTTTGTAATGAATGATAGGTGTGTATGGTCTTCTTCAAATCATTTATTAGGGGTTCTTTTTCTTCTTCTTTTTTTTCATAATCGTAGGTGTTGGAATAGTTTTTATTGATTAATTCACCACATATTTGCAAATACTTGATCATTTTTCCTGTTATTAGACCATTTAGAGTTATTGCTTTTGATGAAAGACCTTATATTTGATACCTGATCATGTTCCTTTTAGGCGGAGAGGAAAAATAACGAAAATGGAAAACGACTGCCCATTATTTGATGATTTGTCTATTTTTTGTTTGATCGTGGATTGGTATTGTACTTTTGTTTGACTTTGTTGTTGACTTTTTTTCGATTGAATAGGAATTATAATTGGATTGTCATTGATGTTGGTTTTAATTTCAGGGTTTGAACAACTGCAGTGAAATAATAACCGTGGAATCTGATGACACCATAGACCTAGATAAGTCTTCTGCTTTAGAAGGTGTGAAAGGAGAAAACAAAACTCTGGTGCAAGGTAACAAAACTTTGCTAAATAGTAAGGCCAATGAAGATCAGGTAGAGAGGAATAGTGCAGATCAAGAGAAGGTTTTTAAGAAGCCAGACAAGATCCTGTCATGTCCACGATGTAATAGTTTAGAAACTAAGTTCTGTTACTTCAATAATTATAATGTCAATCAACCAAGGCATTTCTGCAAGAATTGCCAGAGATATTGGACAGCCGGTGGAACAATAAGAAATGTTCCTATTGGGGCCGGAAGGAGGAAGAATAAGCACTTGGCTTCCCAATACCGTCAGATACTAGTGTCTTCTGATGGAGTTCCGATTACTAGAATAGATGCTGCAGACTCGTCGAATCACGAACTTTTGTTACCCAGTGAAACTGCTGCCACCTTCAGGCCTTCGTCTGGAAATGGGATGGTTCCGAAATTTGGTCCTGATGCTACTCTATGTGAATCCATGGAAACTGTGCTTAGTCTTGGAGACCAGAAGAGAGGTGTGGAGACGGGTTCTTTTAGTGGTGGAGGAAGTGGGGAGGAGCCATCCTCATGTGGATCTTCCATGACAGCTTCGAGTATCAGGGGAAATGGCCTGCCGGCAAATGTCATACAGAAAAATCAAGTTGGTTTGCCAGGAGCTTGTAATAATGTTAATACACCAAATCCTCTACAATGTTACCCTGTACCTCCATTGGTTTTCCCTTGGAGTCCAGGTCTAAACAATGTGGCTCCCATGGCAGCACCACCATCTGCTGAACATGCTGGCTTACCAACTGGCAGTAATCAGAATCCAGTACAGTGGTGCCCCACACCGATGCTGGCAGTTCCTGGCTTTTGTCCATCAGGCATTCCGTTGCAGTTCATACCTGCTTCATATTGGGGTTGCACACCTATGTGGCCTGCTGGGACAGGAAATATGCCACTGGCTGGCTCTAATGGTTGCCTTTCTCCGTCATCCTCTACTAGCACTAGTTGCTGTTCAGGCAATGGCTCACCAACCTTGGGCAAGCATTCCAGAGATGCATATATTTTCGATGAAGATAAAGCAGAAAAAGGTATTTTGGTTCCGAAAACACTGAGAATTGATGACCCAGATGAAGCTTCAAGGAGTCCAGTATGGGCTACATTAGCCATTAAACCCAACCAAAAGGATTCCTTATCAAGTGGTGCTATCCCAAAAACTTCTGGCAATGGATCAGGAGAGGGACATGCATCAGGAGCTACTCATATATTGGAAGCTAACCCAGCTGCTCTTTCACGCTCTCATACATTTCAAGAAAGCACCTAAGGGTTTTCTGCCAATAGTTGTTCAAAGTTTCAGCTGTACGATAGAAGATGCACATTTTCTATGTAGACAAGGGGCCAAAAAAGCTTCTGCTCTGCCTTTGTGAATTCCCATTGTTTGCCATCCCTTCTTCGAATAATGACTTCGCGGAAGAAGTTTTTCGGGTACCAGAAGCTGCGTTTCTAATCACAAGTATCCTCAACTCTTTCTCAACAATCAAATGTAGTAAATAAATAGTAGAGGTTAGTGATTTGAGTGTTGTTTATGCTCTGCCGGCTAGTTTAAGTTTCAGTTCATAGTCTTATATGCAACTATCTTTGATTTGATTTAGAAAAAAATGGGAGAGAACTCTTTTTGCTGTTGTATATATGCATTCAAAATTGTGCTCAATTTAAATGGTTCACCCCAATACAATGGGGCTTTGCTTGCTGGATTTTAATTCCAAAGTTATAGAAACTCTTCTCAGAAGTGCTGATCCCAAGCTCTATTCTTGATTACACAACTTCTTCTGTAAGCTTATGAAATAGTATCAAGCAAAATGTTGTCTTTGGAAAAGAATTTCTGCTATTCAGCAAATATTCAGGACAAGGTACTTTTTTGTTCTTTTTGTTTGACAGCTAATGAAGATGCCATGTTAACACTCAATGTTAAAGTTCAAAAAAAAGGCCCAACTTCAAGCCATATTTAGTTCTCTGCTTTCTTCTTTTTCCTGGAAAAAGTCTCTTTTTTTTTCCTTTAGGCAGAAATGACTTTAGGAATCCTAAAGGAATATATCCCCCTCCTTTTATGACTTTTCATCTTCAAAAGAAAGCCAATTCCCACTTTTTGCATCATTAAAAAGATAAAAGACACTAAAATTCTTGCTTGCTTTTTTTTTTTTTTTTTGTATATTGTCCAGTTTTTGCATTTTACATTGATTCAAAGTGTCGGTGAAAAGTTTTGAGCTTAGAATTCATGGGTTTTCATGGAATATCAGGAATCAACTCGGCTAACCCCTTGAGTATGTTTCTTTAAGTGATTAGGAAGCTAGTATTTATGCCCTTCTATGATTTTTTTGGATTACTCTATATGGTAATTGTTTTCAAAAGCCTCTTTTGTTCTTAATTATCCCAAATTAGCACACCACAGAATTAATCAACGCCTTTGATTGTAATAATGACTAAGCAGCACTTGTCATCATTCACTTGTGTTCAATGGGCTTTAGCCTTTATGGGTTTAGAGGAGGAAAAGGAGGAGGAAAAAGAATAAAAGCTACTTCATTTTCTTTTGATCATTCTCTCTCCTTAGGTTTTGGATTTTTCCTTTGGAGACTTGTAAGTCCGTCAACCATGTTTAGTCCAATTTTGAAAAAAAAACATTTGTGTAGTAGTTAGAAGTAACAAACGCTCTGGTTACCATTCGTGTATCTCTATCTGATGGGTAAGGTTCGAATCATGTGGATATCATTTGTGTGCAATTATGTGAGGGAGTGAGTGTAACGTGCCAGATAAAAACAAAAAAACTGTAAGTAACGAAATAATCACTATATTTTCAAAAAAGGGTCAATTGATCCCCTCTATTTTATTTTGGATCAAACAGCCCCTCCACTTTGGGAGTTGATCCAAAGTAACCATTCGACCACTATTTCGTCGTAACATATATGATGTGGCCGTTAGTTGATGATGCGTAATTTTTAATTTTTTATTGACATTCCACGTGACATACAGGTGATATTGGTCAACGAAAAATTGTCCTTCTTTTCTTCCTTATCATCATTCACCACAACCTCGCCATTGCAATTATTGTTCATTAGAGAATCACCACCGCTGGAGATGAAAAGTCGTCATTCTATTCTTCCTAAGCATTGTTTTTGCTTCGAATTGACACAACCCGTTAAACCCAAAGATGGAGAAAAATCAACAGAAGACAACAAAAAAATCGTAAACGAAGAAATACACAATCAAAATCAAGTCTTTAAACGGGAACAACAATATCCTAGAAGAACATTCGTGGTTATATGATTTGGATTTCTGAGTTTCGATGGATATTCGGCAACAAAAGAAGCACAGTTGGAGGGAATTCACATTATTACAGAAATGAGGTTCATAACGGCATATGAAAACTCCCAAATGACCTACTTCGAACCCTAAAGTCAAATTGAAATCCCAATAATGGATTTCCCAAATCGAAAACCCCAAAGTTTGAAAACTCCCAAATAAAAATCCAGAGGTGTTTTGATTTTGATTTGCTTTGTTTTTTTAAAAAAATTTATAAAATACCATGTCAGATTACACACGTCATTTGTATTTTTAGCAAAATCACATCCATGTCACAAAATATACTCTACATTAGACTTTTTTAACGACATATGTCATGAAGGGCTAACGGAGACCATTTTTCAAGGTTGAGGGCTTGCTTGATCCAAAATAAAAATAAAGTAGAGGGGCTCAATTGACCATTTTTTGAAAGTACGAGGGCTATTTCATTACTCATCCGAGTCATCTCCAAATTTTTTACTTTTTAGTAATTAGGTAATTCTTATTTTGGGCTCCAGGCCCATTGCCTCTTGCGGTCCATATATCAGCGGGCTTGTAACATTTACAAAAGAGCTACTGAGTCCAACATTGGAAAAGACACATAGGCCCGGTCCAATACAAAACTGGGATGGGTTTGGGAAACATAACCTATACATACAAATATAAATGTGCGAGTATAATCAGTTAATAACCATAAGATCAGATTGCTTCATCTCTTAAAGATTCATTGTGACAAATGTGGCAAATCATGAGCCTTTGCAAATACCTTCCATGACTTCTTCCCCTATATATATATATATATATATATATGCATGTCCATTTGTAGAAACAAAATAGGAGTGATGAAGGTCTCATTTACAGACCCGCAACCGGTAGGCTTGACTGCCCGGTCTAGCGCGAACTCCGACGACGGAGACTTGATGGGACCAGGGGTTCAGTGTCTCAGACTCTGAGGTGCATTACAAACCTTCAGACCTAAAGGACTAACCCTAAATCACAAGATCACGCTTTTGGGTGCAGTTGTCAGTTGCGCACACTCGGTTGGTGTTGTGGGTTTTTCCAATATAGGCTTAGTGGGCCTGACCGAACAATAAGAATGTTACAGATTGATCAAAGAATTGACAAAATGAGCTGGCGGCCTTTTAGGTCTTCAGGCCCAAGCCCGGCCCAACTCAGACTTCCAGCAAAATCGACATTCTACACAACGTTGGTGGTGCAATTGCAAAAGCCAAAGTGCAAAGGTTTTGATTAAAACAAGGAAGCTCAAGTCAAGTCCACGTAATCTTCACACTAATCAATTAATGAACTCCCCATTTGTGTTAAACTATATCTAGGACCACAGAATCTGACTTATTAATTTGCAGTAAGTAAAACTGTGTATGTGTGTGTGTGTGTGTATGTATGTATGTATGTATGTATATGTATATGACATGGCAACCAATAAAAACACTTGAAACTATGATATATCACATGGGTATATATCAGTAATTGTGCCCCAAATATTTTTCAGTTAAGTAAAAATATATATAATTAAAGAAATATTTGTACAAACATCCGTCCCATTTGGATTGGTTATCTTGGTCGGTGTACAACCCAAGTTGCCTGACCATTTCCTGCATTGGTTCTTGAAACCTTCCTTTGCCATGCAACCTTCATCACACCCCCACACTCTCTGCAGTACCAATTATTTTAATTAATTACAATGGAAAACTATATATATATATATATATATATATATACAGTATATCTGTATATATTATAAAAAATATGTAATTTACGGTAATAAAAGTACTGTTCTTGTTCACATTGCTCCTCAAACAAATCCTCATCAGAGCTGGCCTTGTATTGTTTTTTTATTATTTATTAGCTACCACACATTAATTAACTTAATTATTATAGAAATATTAAATTTTCTTTTACTTGTAAGAAATATGTTAATAAATTAATGTGCGCTACATATCCGAATATCTTTCCCATGTTACTAAACAAAAGTCCACCGCCGCACCGTTATCACTACATTAAACATATATCACTAAAAAAAGATATGGGAACATATTTTTACACTACAATAGAATGACTTCAAAAATACAACTATTTGACATGTAATAGGCTCTAGCCAATATTAGTTGAGAATATTAATGAAGATAATTGCTCAATAGTTTTTTTTTTTTTCATCCTAAAACTTATTTAATAGACAATCTTCATATAAACATTCTTAAGATATAGTCTAATGGGCAATAAACATTTTGCACAATAAGTGTGTGTGTATGTATATATATAAAATATATGTGTGCGCTTATATCACAAGGCGTTTTTTTTATAAATCTGATGGATTTTATTGAAACGGAAAGATTAAAAAAAAATACAAGCCAAAATTGAAGATCTACGCTAGCAGAACCCAATCTCAGATCCGCAACATCCATAATCGAGAACCCAATACACCAAGACGGCCAAAACCAAATTACAGTGCGATCCACAACCATTACTCTTTGGGTGCGTGACCGACACAAAAATGTGCGCGTGTGTACTTATTCCAAGTGTAGGGTAGTCGGTAAGTAATAAAATCCGAGAGTCCGGAGTTGAATCCACAAGGAAGCAAAATGTAAATTTTGGTGGATGAATGCAAACAATTAATTAAAGAGCTAAACGCAAAGAATAACAAATAAAGTACGGAAAAAGAAAAGGGCCGAAGGCTCGGCAAGCATGCACTTTTTTGTAACCAAATTAAAACAAGAGTGAAAATAACAATTAATTAAAAACATCTAGCCTTTAATCCTTCTTGGTAGATGCTCATTTCTCAGACTCAAGGTATAATTACAAATACGCACAATCATACACAATGCATTGTGCGATACCATTAACTATGCATATGAAAAGGAAATTGGGCATGAAGACTTCGATTCCTACATGGAGGCCATCGAGCCTCTTGGTCTACGATGAACGCAAAGGGGTAGACACATACTCTTATGGATTAATGTTCCCCCTTGGGACTCAACTTTGCTAGCATCCTGGTTTCACACTCAAAACCAATTAACCATAACTCTCCCATGCATATTCCGTAAATTTCACAAGATCTCATCATCAATACACACAATCAATAGCTATGCAATGAAAACTCAATCAATTAAGAAAATCATGCATTGGGCATTAACAATTTATAATCAAACACATTAAATTGAATCCCTAGATTATACAATCCAAAAATGCAATAAAACATGCTATTCTCTTGCACCCAATTACACGACTATCACAAAATTAAAGGAGAGAGATCGAAGCTACGACTCTTTAAACGTAACTCAAGCAATCGAAACTTTGCATCCACCCTTTGAGATTAGAAACTAGAAATCAAACCTAGGCATTCATGATATTGAAGATAAACAACCAATTTTATTGATCAAAACTAGTGTTTACAGCAAAATCAAGAGAAAACTTAACAAAAACTAGAGAGAATGGAATGGAGACTACTCCCCCCAAAAGGAGAGATCCCTTACAAATGACACGTTCTTAGGGTTAAAACACCTTATTTGCTTATGAAAGTACCTAACTAACCTTACAATATCAATCCCCATTGGTTACAATTGAAGAATACCCAAAAAAACCCTTAAAAAGTGCTACAGAATTGAATTTGCTGTATCGTGACAAGGTGTCATGACGGCTTCTAACGGTGTTCGGACACCTTAGCCTCTTCAATTCTTTTTGATTAGCCTCTGTTTCATTTTATGAAGCAAGTGTCCGGACACCTCCCAAAGGGAAACACTTATAAATGTAAAACTAAGCTAAAGCGTAATAAAACACATTAGCTAAATGCTAGAACAACCTAATTAAAAGTCATTGGAACATCAAATAGAGGTCCAATCAATGCCCACTAGGGAAACTCATCGGCCTTTGTACTAACCCACAAACTACACATGTCAGATACGTCCATGGAAAATCCATGTGTGAACTCATTCCTCCAGCTGAGATGATGGAACCCTTAGTGGGAGAGTATGACTAGCATACACCTTACTATCGCCAATTCGCATTATATCACAAGGCGCTTCCTTGATCATAATTCGAGCTATATAAAGCTAGCCATTAGGGAGACCATAGTGGCAATTTTATGCTTTCAATTGGGGGCTTGATTCTTTTGTTTAGGGCGATATTGGGACTGTTCAAATATGGTCTTAGGTTTTAATATGGGGTTTTGGTGCTTCAGAAATCTGGTTATAGGTTAGATATGGGCTTCTCAAATCTGGATATTTACTTGTATGAAGTCTTTGCTGCTATACATTGGTGGCCATTTGCTTTTATTTTCTATCTGTCAAATCATCATCAAGAATTAAAGTCCACAAGCCACACACAATCAAGTAGTCATGTCATGATTCATGGAAAATAAAATAATTGTCCAAATAGAATGAAGTACACAATTGGAATAGTTACATACTGCTTGCGTTGTTCAACGAAGCTGAAATTATTCTGGAGTGTAGAATTGATGAAACGGTACAGCGAGAAGCAATCAACAAATGGGCGATACACTGCTTGAGGGAGCATTCCCCGCCTTTATTGGCTTCTTCTCGACAAAATCCTTGGCTTTGAAGATCGTGGCCAGATAGATCTTCCCAATATCAAACCACTGCCCTTTATACATAAAGTATAAGACTGACAAGAATTTTCCTCGTCGTTCTTGCTCATGACGGCACAGATTTTTCCTGACAGCATCATCCAGCAACCACATCTTCGAAGGCAAGTAAGCACGGCGTGTAGCGTTGCTGAGCCTATTCTTTTTTCCTCCACACATATCATCAACAATTTTCTGCTTTGACGCACAGATCGGTTGTTGAGATCCAATGGGCTTATCATCTACTGGTGGATATCCCAAGCAGCGACACATACTTATTACATCTTCAATGAACTTGGACTAGCTTTAATGTCATATATATGATATTCTGCTTTTCAAGGAGTAAAAACTGCGCAGTGTTCCCTGCGATTGATTGCTTGTCAATCATGGGACAGAACCCCTTCCCCCCCTTTTTAGTTCTTCCTTAAAAGAATGCGCGCAATTGAATCCAGAATCTAAGGAAACTGCACATGTATGCCCATATTACCCAACTCTTCTTCTTCTTCTTCTTCATAATTAGCCTAATACCTACTTACAACAAAAAGAAATAAGAAAAAAAGATATCGATCAAGGCCACAATGTGAAATATTAATTAGCTCCTTTTTTAAAAAAATTTTATTTCTCAAACCGAATTGTATTCATTTATCCAATAACTTAGGCAAGAGAATTTGAGATTCATAAACACTCGAACCATCATAAAAATGGATTACAGTCGAAAACTTCAAATAAAGACCCGACTACACAGGTAAAATACCGGATTACAAACAACACCAGAATATACCCAAATAGATGAAATAAGCAAACAAGAAAAACAATTAGAGTGCACCGAACTATGCTAGATTGAAAAAAAAAACAACAACTTGGGTGAAGTAGATTTGGTCATTTGAGCGCAATCCGCCAAATCATACGCTATTATTGAAACCAAGTTATCTCCCGAACGAAAATTCATGGGAGAATCCCACCGTCTGCCTATCTTATTGAAACAAACACTCAAAGAAAAACATGAAAAAGTGTTGGGGGGAGAGGAGTCGGTGAAAGAAAACACCGTCTCCTCAAGAGGAGGCGGCGCGTGGTTGTAGAAAGAAAGAAGTGAAAAAAGTTAGACAGAAGAGCAGAGGTTTATTTATTTATTTATTATTAATTAGGTCCCTTGAGAGAATAGAATGCCCACGACAATTACAAATACATGCAATTACACATAAATGGTTCTATGTAACGTTTTCATTTATTTCGCGATTTTTGTGTATTTGTGCACTTTGTCCGAAAATTAAGGCCAAACACTACAAATCAATATTGTTAGCTTTGGTCCACGAATTCGCACGAATTAATTCTTCTTGATCCATCGTCATTAGTTGTTAAACTTAGAAAACATTCTAGTTGGGGATCGAAGTGGCACAACAGCTGCACCAAATTTACACAACAATCTTCAAAAAATAAAGTTTACACAATAAATATTGTCCTCTTTGGTCCAATGATACAACACATGATCCGATTTTTTAATAGGTACCTAATATATGACCTTAAGCCTTTGTTGGCTCTTTGGTAACTACCGACTACTCTAAAGTTGAGAACATGGAGTCAATTATAGCATTATATGCATAAAATGAAAAGGAAATTAAACCTGGAAAATCAGTATAGATCGAGAGCATGTATATATATATATATACACACAAATCAAAATAGCACCCTTCTTGAGCATTTTATTCATGAATAAATAATTAACTATAATTAAGGACCGTCCAAATTCCAATAAGAAAAAAAAACAGAAAAACAAGAGATGGAAAGAGAAAAACTAAAGAGATATCATGGAAATCTAATGGACATGCATTCTTAAATAACCCATCACACATATTAATTTGGAGGAGATATATTGCCACTACTATTTGCTGCCATGCCAGTTCATGTTTGTCTTGAAACCTGCAACCAAATTAAACCCTTCATTGCCTTAGAGAGAGAGAGAGAGAGAGAGAGAGAGAGAGGAATTTTGATAATCAGTTAAAAGAATGTAGTAATTACTTAGAAATTATAGGATATTCATATAATATGTGTCAATTAAGCAGAATAAAGTACACAACCAGTGATTTTTCTATATTTGTTTGGCATATATAAACATCATTGAAACAGTGTAGAGAGAGATCAAGGAATTCTGAGAATCCCTTTACTGCCCAAATCAATCCAAAAAGGTACATTATTGGTGCCGTTGCTAAATATATTGGATTCATTGAATATATGTATGTACCATGCCAAACAATTTTGAAGATGTGAACAGGATGTAGAAAATCATACAACAACAAATAAACAAGGAAATGAACGAAAAAAGTTGGACTAATTAGGGATTAATTAATAAAGTAATTAAAGTTATGGATGTGGTTACCAGGAAATAGCTTTCACCATGCTGTAAGCCCATTAAGAAGCCAAATTCATTAACAAGAACAGGAACACCAGAGGAATGGACCAAAATTACATCTTGATGATCACCAAACATTGCTTTCATGTCAAGAGGTCCTCTTGGAACTTCAGTTGGCACACCATTGATGAACACTGTGATTATTCCTGATTAATAATAATAATAACAATCAAAACAACAATTCCAATACCATTATTTGATCAATGATTGTTCTCTAACAATATATATATATATGTGATGAATCCTGCCTAATAACTAGTAACAACATTAATCTTTATTTCCTAGTTTTATTGAGTTGGGACAAGTGAATCCAAGTCAAGAAAAAAGGATTCTTGAGATGGGGTACCCAAATTAAATTGGGTTATTCCTTTTTGGGTAATTAAGGGCAAAACTAATAAGAAAAGAAGATTAAAAAGAAGAAATAAGTGATTCTTTTTGGTTTAATTTCACCAGAAAAGTGATTGAACTCAAAAGAAACATTGATTAAACCCAATTGAAGAGACCCATCAAAGCTTTTGCAAAATATAACACTAAGAATAAGAAAAAGGAGAGGGAAGAAAATTGGATTATTCCTTTCATGAATTGCAACAACATCAATCATGGAGGAAATTAAGTTTTGCTATCAAATTTTCAAGAGAGGGAAAGGCTGCTGGATTAAGAAATAAAATTATAAAATTGAAAGGGGCAAACCCCACTTTTTCTCAGCAGAAAAGTAAGATGTTGGTGTTTTATTCTCTTAATCTGGCCTAGATTAATATTGTCACAACCCCAAAAAAAAAAAAGTACCTACCCACAAGATTCTTTTAAATTTAGAACAAAAAACATCACCAAAACATGGACTATATATAATAATTGGGGTTACTAAATATATTTTACAAATTGATGACATGCATAGCTAAATCTAGTGAATTAACCAGTCAATTACTTAGACTAGTAAATTAATGAATGAGAATGAAATGATTTGTCATTATAATTAGAGTTAGGTTGGTTAATTAATCCAGACCAAACTTAATCAAAAATGATAAAGCCCTCATCAGTCAGTTGATATCCTAGTTATCTCAGCTGTTGAGTAGGACGTACAAGATCCAAGTGAATTCGTGAACTCTACATGTCTACATGTCCCACATGATGTACATGAAATCTTATATGTACAACTCAGCAGCTGGAATACCAGCTGCTAAGATCCCCATTATTACTAAAACTTAATAGCCATGCAATTAAATAAATTACCAGAATGATAGTGCAAATTTGTTGTCTCTGGAGTGCACAAAATTGATGAAGAAACACCACCTGAGCTTTGCTCCTGCAAATCTTGATGAAAACCCATTTGTGGAGTGATTGAATACAAATTCTCCACACCATGATCATCACTTATAACTCCACAAGATGATGAAGAACCACCCAAAAGACTATTATAACAAGAAGACTGGGGTGTTGCCATGAAAGAAACCATAGAAGAAGAAGAAGAGGTATTACTAGTCTGATTTAGATTTCTTTGTTCTTCTTCTGCCGCGGCGAGGCTGGCTTGAAGCTGGCGTTGGCGGCGGCGAGATCTTGATCGTCGGTTTTGGAACCAGTAGAAGACATTAGCATCACCAACTGCACCAAACTTCTCAAGAAGTTTTCTTATTCTAACAGTCTCATCTTTTGGAGGGTTAACCATGCCACTATTGAAGATGGACTCAAGTATTAGGATTTGTTCTGGTTTTGGTGTCCATCTTGACCTAACTGGCTCACCTCCTCCTGCTTGTGATGATCCTGCTTGTGGTGGTGGTGGTGATCTCTCTGTGCCTCCACCTCCTTGTTCTTGTTGTTGATTACCATCTTCCATGGGTGTTTGTGTGGAGAGAAGTGGAAGGGATTTAAGAAATGTTTTTGTTGAAACTAAAACCAATGCAATATATGTATATATAATATAATGAAAACTTGTTCACACTCAAATGTGGTTTTGCTTAAAGTGGGGTTTCAAAGCTATATTATATATAAGTAACTGTATAGTGGTGAAAGGAATGCTACCCAAGTCAAATTACAATATTACCCTAATGAAATTACCTTTATACCCATTTGTGAAAACACATATATATATATAAAATAGAGATGGGATTTATTAATCAAACATTCTACTTAAGAAGTCAACCGCCTTACTTTTGGGTCTGCTTTGACAGATTATCTTTCACATATGTGACCTACATGCATGTTTTAAGCTAACTAGTCTTATAATGTTGGTGACTTAATTATTAACATCTATATGTTATGGAATATTAGTGGAGTAGTTTTTCAGATCAATTGGGTGGCATGGCATGAAGTAGCTAGGGTTTGAATCTACCAAATGATCATTCTCCTATGAAAACATAATGAATGATTCTCTATGTTAGTTGTTAGATTAGATTCATTGTGTAGGTGTCATGCTAAACTATATAAGAAAACATAGGGTATTAATCCTTAATGAGATAATTAATTAATGAAAAACAAAAAATGATAAAAATCTTAACAGTTGATATCCCAGTAATTGAATTTTGACATACAAGATTCCAGTGAATTCGTGGGTTTCACATGTCTCATATAATACACATAAAATATTATGTGTACAACTCAGCAGCTCTACTCGGATAACTAAAGGTTGCGTGGAGATATGAAAACTAAAAGAACAAAGGGGGAGAGTTGGGTCAAAAATGGTAATGTGAAAAGGTGGTGGGGGGTGCAAAGTTTGGGTTAGGGTTTTGGCTTAGGCAAGTGCATGTGAGAGAATGCTTGGAAAGGAGAGTCCAAGTGATTAATATAATATGAGAGAGAGAAGAAGAAGAAGAATCCAAATGGATGGTCAAGGAACCGTGCAATTGTTTATTAAAAGAATGACGTCTAAACCCAAACATGGTTTACAGTAATTGCAGCTGCAGTGGCCCCCCGATACAGAAAAATACATACACATATCCTCTTGCTCTTCTAACTTTTTTTATATATATTAAACGAGAGGCTCAAAAGGGATCATCAAGGTTGGCTTAAATCTCGAACGTTTCACTTTCCTTTCCAACATAATATTCTTTGTAAGAATATATTTTATTATTACTTCATCAAGATCACCGACTCTCTCACACTCCCCTTCTCTTTGCTTTTGCATTTTGTACTTCTTCCTTGAAGAATTCATTATCTAAATATATTACATATGTATTTAGCCTTTAAACTTGGTATTAGTAATTAATGTGTTTTGATGAGGTTCAAAACTAGTTCGGTCTTAGTAACGTATCAGGTGATCGAACTGAGCTCAAAAAGTGTCTTCTAAATTACTCTCTAACACTCAAGTTACATTCCCATATGACGTCATAAAATGTCTTATAGGGTTTCTCTCTGACGCTCAAGTCATTTTAAAATGCTTTTAGATAAATATGAGTGCTCTCTTTCTCTCAAGTCTAACAATCAAGAGTGTAGGATTCATGATCGTTTACCTCGTGTGCTAAAGGTCCCTTTTTATATAAGGTTGAGAGATTTAATGTTGGTAGGATCTTTTCCTTCCTGATTCTTAGGTGGATTTTAAGGAAGGTGAATTGCATCCTCACTCCTTTTGTAATCGGAGTTTGTTTTCTTTATAGCTCTTGATCAGTCCCCTTGGTATTTGGTCTCCCGGAGTTTCCGAGGTGATGTATCTGGGTTTAGTATCGAAATGTCTTCTAGATCGGCTTACCACATCGCTTGGGTGCCCCTTGTTCTGCTTATCATCTCAGTCGTAAATTGGTTGATAGCTCAGTGCTTGGTCAATGCCTAGACAGTATGTCACGTGTCTACATATTAGTGGAGGTTGATTTCGATATCATCATATTTATAAAATAATTAACTAAAACTCGTAGGTCTTTTTTTCTTTTTTATTTTCACTTCTTCCTAATTATTACACGTATTACATTCAGTGTATCAAGTGATAATCATTCCACATTTGCTTTTGTTTTGGTTTATTTTCTCCAGAGTTATATATATATATATATATATATCCGCGGAAAGAGATTCCTTTCTCCTTCATTTCTGAAACCATTAATTACTTCTTTGTATTGTTTTATATGAAACTGAAAATCATAATATATATATATACTTGTATATATATGTGTGTGTGTGTTAAAGAGGCTTAATGTCACATTTGTCCAACTAAGAATAAACATAATTAGCCTAACAAACACTAAGAAATTAAGTATTATAAGAAAAAACCGTAAACAAACAAAGTGCACATGTATTTAATCATTATATGATTGTAATTGATCCAAACAAATCCTTTTATATTTATATTACTATACATAACACATAAGAATCCAATATTTCCATTTCCCTTTCAAATTATATATGTACAGTAGTTGTATTGCACATACATGTATATAAAAGACATATGCTGCCAAGTTTCCACCGAAACAACCGTCCATACAAAATCACATGAAGGAATAAATTAAAATCATAATATAATTCCCTGTCAAGATAATCATAATATATATATATATATATTATGAAAGCGAGCCGCATAGTTTGATGGTTTGAAGAAGAAACAAACACGCACACTTATGTTAAAGATGGAGCAAATCAAAGCCAAAGGGCATGCACACATGTGCCCTAAAAGCACAACCAGATGTTGGTCGGTGTTTGCTTAAAAGCTATATTATGAGTTTGTTTTGTTGGGTAGAGTTTGTATTAAGGGGGAAAAAAAGTTTAACATATAAACTTTTAAAAACATGCGAGTTTATAGAAGGCCAAGAAGGAAGCTTCAGACCATTAAATAAGCTGTAGGACATTTGGTGATATTTTCACTTTTATTTAGTATACAATAATGTACTTTCAAAATAAATTCATTGACGGAGTTTATATTAATTTCTCGAATGTGTGTGTATATGTATCCCGTCGTGGGTCGTGGGTCAAGAACAATACTCACTTACAGATAAATAAATAAATAAATAAATACCAAAGTTGAACTCAAAATTAAATTAAAAGAATTATGGTGATGATTATAAGGGGAGGTAGGTGGGTTATCACTGAAGTAAAGTTTATAAGGTTTTGATGGGTTTGAAGTTTAGCTACAAATGGAAAACTGCCTACCAAAGTTCAGGTGCAAGGAATCTCCACTGTGTGTGTTATGACAGCCTTTTTCTCAATTAATTAATTAAATTTGTAGTAGTGCCACACTGTCATTTTGAGTTTGTCAGGTTGATTGTGATTGATTTGATTGCAATCAAACTTTCCACTTGTTTGTTTGTCTGTTTGTCTTCCGTCGGATCTTGGAAACTAAACTAGTGGTCTAATAATCCGGGTGGGTTAATTAGGCCCGATTGGGAAATGCACAAGCATTTGGGCCATCAATCAAACTAAGCCCAACACAATCTGAAGGAGTTGTAGGAACTCAGAACCCAAAGCCCAAAATGTAATTTTAAGCCCAATATAGTCAACAATCCATTCCAGCAATATGGGCCCCCATCTTCTTTTTTGTGAGCTGCATATGAATATATAATATGATGGAGGTTGCTTTGGCAGGTCAGGCCCCAAAGGGTGAAAGGCATGGTTAGGGTTGCTCTAAGGTTAACATCTTGTCATAACTTTACAAAGATTATTCTAATGACTACATCACCCATACCATACATTTGTTGTGTAGCCATTATGTTTCTTGCTTACATAATTATGGTCTGGTTAGTCAAGTGCATGATAGTCATGCTCTCCCACTAAGGAATAATCCCTCTATAACGGCCCAAATCAGGGGCGGAGTGTGGGGGTTTAAGGGCAGCATCTCCAAATTCTCTTTAGTTCTATATAATATCACCCGTTAACATTAACATAAAAATAAATATCATAATCTTTATTTGGATCATTCATCTTTTGGGTTTTACTTACACAATGCATACACAATGCATGAGGAGATTGGAACAATCCCAATAATGGGGAGAAAAAGTTTCCATCAAATGCATGACTACACTAAAAGTACCAAAAAGGAAGCCTAGAAGGACAAAATACCAGCCCAAGCCACACAATTGGACAGCCTATTTACAATGCAATCCAACCTTAAAGTGGAGCCCAATTTCTTTGATATCTCTCACTATGGATACCCATCAAAGCCAATTCAAGTGGGTATCAAAACTAACCAATTGGGTTAGTATACCTAGCCAAAAGCTTAATCAAGTTGATAGTTAAGTATCAAACTCTATAAAATTATGTCCTCATACCAATCATTGAAGAACTCTAATGTCACATTTCATAAACCTATATATAGTGATCATGCAAAGATCCATATTAAGATCCCACTTTGATGTTATAATCACATTCATTAGGCTGTTTTGCACTGTTTGGTCAAACACACACATGTAAAAATATGGTCAACAAAAGTATACCAATACAAAACACTGAAAAGTCATGAAACATGAGTAGGTTCATTCAATGTGTCAGTTTCACTAGTCATAAAAGAAACTTTGGCTTTGCCTGACTCAACCTCTCATACACAATATATGCCATAACTTCATAGAGGAGGACTGGAGAAGGAGGAGGAGAATAATGTCAAAGCCTGCTCCTCTTCCCATATAACTCCAAAAACTTGATTAAAGCCTCTCTCTCTCTCTCTCTCTCACAGTCACATATCTCCCATTATCTTTCAACTTCTCTTTTTTCCACTTATGGAACTGGCTGTACAATAAAGACTGTAGCAATGAAACCTAAGCTTTCTGCAGGCTCAGGCTCAGGCTCAGCTTTTGATTTAACAGCACCAGGAGAGTTGCTACAATGGCTTAAACCAAAGTTTCTAATTTTAACCAAAAACTAACTAATCTTTAAGTAGCTCCTACTCCAAGGAAATCAATGAAGTGCAGATTGATCTTCTCACTCTCTTGGTCTTCAATGGAGGGGGGACTGGTCCTTTTGGTGCCAACTGATTCAACTGCAGACACTTCTGATGAGTTTGAATCTGACTGACCAGATTGGTCCACACCCACCACCAATACTCCATCTTGATTATAAAATCCATGGCCAGTGCCATAAAACTTGTCAAAATCAGGATTTTTTCCCATTGTCACCATCTTCTTTTCACCTGCAATTCCAGAATCTCATAACAGAGAACTCAATAATTAGCAAAAAAAAAAAAAAAAAGATAAACCCATTAAGGAAAATGAACAAAAGATGCAATCTTTATGTGATATGAACACACCCATTTGCGCTAGTTGGAGTTGCTGCTGCAGTACGGGACTGAATCTACTGAAAATGTGTGTGGGTGGTCTGGTTGAGGAAGGAGAGAGGGAGAGATCAGTGCAGGTTGAGCCAGATTCATCAATGGTGCTTGTAATGGTTGATTGATCAGTACTAGAAGCATTGTTTCGGTGAGTCATGGAATCAAGTCCTTTATTAGGGAGGACTACAGGAGAAGAAGGAGAGGAAGAAGAGGGAGCAGGCTTTCTCCTTCTGTAAATGCTAGACTGTTCTCTATGCTTTCTAGCCATTATAACATGCCAATGATTCTTCACTGCATTATCAGTCCTACCAGGGAATAGCCTAGCAATCATTGCCCATTTGTTACCATAAAGTCTATGTGCAGCTAATAGTCTCTCCTCTTCTTCTTCAGTGAAAGTCCTCCTGTTGATCCTTGGATCTAACTGGTTAAACCATCTTAATCTGCAACTCTTCCCTGCAAAAAAACCAGAACAAAACAACCCAAAGAAAGACAAAAAATAAAACACCAAAAGACGAGGTATTTCAAAGATGAAAATCTTGGAATAACAATAACAATACTTTGATCAGGCATTTTAACAAGCACCTGATCTTCCTTCAAGGTGCTCAGCAATCAAGTTCCAGTTTTGAGGACCATATTGGGCTACAAGCTCCTTAAGCTTTGAATCTTCTGCTGGTCTCCAATGGCCTCTAGCACAAAGCTTGGTGTGTCCATTTCTGCCAGAGACAGAGCTCCTAATAGCCTGAGGCTGCTGCTGCTGCTCTTCTTCTTCACCTAACTTCAAGGACAAAACTTTCTTCTTTTCTCCATCACCATTATTTATCTTGTCTACCCTGTTATGAAAACTCCATGGTTTCTTGTTTTGGTCGCCCAAAATCTGAAACCCCATTTCAGGAATCTCCGTCCCTACATGATGATTACCCACTAAACCCCCAAATGTGTTAGAGAGAGAAAGTTGAGGAGGAGCAGGAGGAGGAAAAAAGCTCATCTCTTGATATCCATAGAAACCAGTACTACAATCACTCTGAAGGATTTGTGGAGTCATTTTGAACCAAAACCCCCTAAAATACCCAGAAAAGAAAAACAGAACAAAACTATCAAAAACAGAGCACAACTTCAAGTCCTTCTACACAATGCCATAGATGTGTTTGTTAGGCAAGAGAGCAGGATTTTGTGGGGGTTTTCTAGGTGTGACAGAGAAGAATCAAATAACAAGATTAACAAAACAGAGAAAGAGAATAACCCACACGAGTCTCTCTCTCTCACTCACTCACTCACTCACTGTAATAATTGAGACTATGAAGATCAAATGGAGGCAGGATATATAGTTATATATACATATTTTGAGACTGATCTTGCTCAAGAAAATAAAAAACAAAAACAAAGTGGGGTTTTTTTTTTTTAAAGTCTGTGCTGATGTGTTGGATTTCATGCAACTCAAGAACCGCTCGTGTGGGTGGGTTGGGTGGGTTTGTGTCTTTTCAAAACATCATATTTATGCTTTGTTTGGAGTCTTGGAATTGATGTTGGTGTTCGGTTTTGGAGAAAAACCAGAATATCTTTGTCTTTTTGTGATTGCTTTTTTGCTTTTTAGTCTCAAAATTTACAAAAAAGAAAACGGAAATCAAAAGTCTTTAAAATATCATCCCCCACCACCTGTTCTCTTACTTACTACTTGCCCCCATTATTGAGGCTTCAAAAATTAAACATAATAAATAATAATTCTTATTAATTCCCAATTTTTTTACTGAAACATATATTATACAAATTTATCTTTTAAACATCCGATATGAACTTAAACGTTGACAGTTGGATCCACGTGTACAGGAAGACGACATGGTAAATTGGGATAAAGTCTAGTGCGTGGGCACAAGTGTAGTACTATTTCTAATGGGAGTCGAACTCAGAATCTCAACAACATGTCCATAAGATTTGATTTCAAAGAGATTCACCAACTAGGTTTATCATCCAAGTGATTTTATTAATTCTAAATGACATGTATACAAATATCTTTTTCAATAAATTTTGTTCATTTTTTGGTGGGTGCATGTTTCTTGTGTAAATTTTGTTCATTTTTTAGTTACATCAAATGAATCAAAATTCTAGTCAACAATGCATCATAGTTGTCTAATTGAATAACAAGATATGGTTTTCTAGTTAATTTAACATAAATTAAATTATACATCAATGTTCTACCACATCTTACTCCTTTGATCTAACCACTCTTTTTCTTTAATTTGACTAATTTTGGTGGGTTTTTCCAAGTGATCGATTTCTCCTATCAAAATCAAAACGGTAATTTGAACGATTGCTTGCAAAATTTTGAGTACGAACTATTACTAAAACGAAAAAGGTGAACAAATGTACATAATAAAACTTACGTTTTCTAACAGTTACTAGTTAGAGTAATAAGGATGATGTGTATCATTTTGATAATCAGGGTTCGAATCCCTCTTTCTCCGTTTCAAAAAAAAAACTTGCATTTTTTTAACACATATGACTAGGGTTAAGATTATTTTACAACAATAGTAAAAAAAGTTTTGTTCTAATTATGAATTAATGTATTTATTATGAAACAAAAATATTATTTTTCCTTTTGCTTTACTACATTACAAGTAGAAAAAAAATTCCCCCAAAATTGAATCATACTAGTGGGGCCCCTAGAAGTCATAATTTTGGTTCAATTCTAAATTTTTTTTTTTTAGTTTCATGCCAATGAAAAAAAGCAAGAGCGTGAGCAACATACATGTGACACAATAAAGTGAAGTATATACAATAATTTTAGTATTATTTTCAACCCAATTTTGGTTATTCAAATTGGGAATTAAAAAGGAATATTTAATATTAGTTTAAAGGGAATACAAGATGATCATGCATGTCTTGTCCTATCAGTGAAACCAGGTACTTTACTACTACTTTACATCCAAATTTGAATAAACAGAATATTTGCCCTTTTTGTGCAAAGTGGTCACTAAACACTCCAATCCCCTATTTTTGCTTGGCTTTTTGTTTGATTTTTAGGTTACTTTGTGTTTTTTTTTTCGTACTTTATTGCAAAATATATATAAAAAATTAATTTATTATAATCTTTCTAATGAATCTTTTTGACTGTTTGAAATGATTGACCAACTTTTCTTGCCCTTTTAATTTGAATGCTTTATAGTGTTATTTTTAATTAATTTTGTCCCCTTATAATGATGGTTTTATCCGAAGAAAAGGGGAAAAAAATCAAATTCTAAGCAAATATTTATATATGGCAAATTTTGTGGAGAAAACCCACACAATTAAATTAATTAGCATTTATTTCTCTATCTTTTTTTTAAATACCGCTAAGTAATATGTTTCACATTGAAATAAAACTTTGGGTACATATATGTCTAACTCAATTGATTATCAACCAAGCCATCTTTAATTGATTTTTTTTTCTCGTGGTACAAAAGGTTATAAATAATGTTTGTTGAAGTGGGTGTCTCAAAATTTATGTAAGTTACATTATTACTCATTAAAAAAACACTAAAAAATCATATTAATTTGAGATGTTATTGGATTCAAATGATTTTGAATTTTCCTATTTTACCCTTAAGAAGTGGGGAATGCAATGTACACCTAGCTAGCTAGTTTTAGAAGGAATTGTGTGAGGAGATGTAGGAACAAACCCACAAGAAAAGTGGGTAAGCAATAGGAGTTGATGATGGGATTTTGCTTGTTTGAGTGATGAAGAGATATTGTATGTATAATAATAATAATTTGCTTTGCAGGAGTTGAGGGAGACAACAACAACTCTCAAGTCCAAGAGCATTCATTGCTTCTTGTTGTTAGTGTGTGTGTGTTTTGAGTTTCTGTTTGAGCTTTCATCATTTTTTCTGTCACACGCATATCTCATTTTGTTCCTTATTTGGTAAATACCCTAATCCACCCACCCCCCATCACTTCCCACACTAGACGTCTCATGAGACAGGAATAATAACATAACATATCCTCTCCATGACCTCATTTTGATTTTCTTTTATAGTTTATACATATATGTATACATCTATACATGAATTTAGAAAACCATGCACTATCAACACATATAATTGTATTTTTATTTACAAGCCCTAAAAAAATTAAGGGTGTTTAAAAAAAAACCCGTAGAAATCGAACCGAAAAATTGGTTAGTTATTTTCAAAAAACCTTTTACGAAGAACCGACCAAAATAAATGAAATAATCGATCGTGAACACTCGTATAAAAAAAACCCATAAGGTCCATGAAAAAACTTTGATTTTCTTTTCGTAAAGCACAAAATGTTAACATGACGAATCGAATTTAAGTGCTCTCTAATTGAAATTAGTCGAGGAGTGATCCTATTAGGTTCAACTTGGTTCTAATTAATTATAAGATAGTCATATAATGAAATTTTTTGTGACGTCAAACCGTATGAATTCGGAAGATCTTGAATTCGATTATGAAAACGATACCCTTGTTGCCACTCGTTGTATGTGAAAATGTCAAACGGCAATTTATATGGTGACACCAAAAAAAAGGTCATAAAATGTATTGAGTCCCAAAAATCATGAACAAGAATTGTAGAATGTCAAAAACCAAGCTTTCCCCTCCAAACCAACCAACCAAGCAAACAAAATTAAGGTCAAAATCGTACTTACATGTAAACCCATTCCATCATCATTACAATTACAAGAGCCAAGAGAGAGGAGAACCTAAAAGGAGATCTCGTTTTCGTTGCCCCGAATCTCAGTAACAGAACAGAGGGTAGTCTGTGGACCCCCTCAAAGCAAAACAGACACACACGATCGACTACCCACGCACGTGCACACCCCCAATAAGAAAAAAAAGGAGTCGTTACGGTACGTTACGTATGATACCGCGCACGCCTGAAGAGAGAGAGCCAGAGAGCGGTTTCAGGTTTTCTGTTTGAACAACTCTCTCTCTCTCGTAACGTAAAAGGACGAAGAGAGAGAGAGAGAGGAACGTGGTTTTGTCGTTATATGGGGGCTGTTATGTTATGTTTACGTACGTATTTATTGTGGGCTTGGGCTGACCGTTTTGGAGTTTTGGAGGGTTGTGGCCTTTCTACGGGGTTGCTGACGATGTAAAGTCGTGGAAAAGTTGTACGTTACACGTGCGGGTGGTTTATGACCGCACACGTGTACGTTCAGTCTTTCTGGATAACAAAACCGTAAATTAACAATCTCCGGGGACTGGGAATTCAAACAAAGGAAGGGAAACCGCAACGAAACGCACGAGGGAATGGTCAAATTACTAGATTACCCTGATAATTTATAAATGACGTTTCTTATTAATTTTTTTTTCATAATAATATACAGTAAAAATCTATGAGAAGCATGCAATCCATATTTTTGGGTAAACGTTAAATAAATTCATATAAGCCTAAGTAATAGTTCCTGCATGACAAACAAGCTCCTGAAAATTCTTCTAAGCTTAACATTAATCTTGTAACTTCAAGGATGTGTTTTTTTTTGTTAGGATTGATCAAAAAATTGGAGTCGGTTCAGATTGAGTGTGGAGGCTAGTTGTGTTTTTGGTATGGCATTTCTAGAACCGTCGTCTGGACAACTCAGGTGCGTCTACGACATAAGACTCCTACTGGACGTTTAAATCGAGGAAGGCTGAAAAATTGTACAGAATGTGATAGGGTTCTCCAGACAGATGCACTAGAAGATCAAGTCTAGAGTTCTTGCGTATGGATGGGTTAAGTATGTGTCCGGAGAGTTGACGGGACCTGATGTTTAGTATAAATAAGAGACTTGTTTTCTAGGGTTGTAACTCAATTCCTATTGTTTTGTTTTCCCTAAAAAAAGGGCTAGAGGGACGGCCGAGAGCGTGAGAGGGAGAGAGATGGAAAATTATTTTTTCAATTTTGAAGTTTTCTATGTAAATTCATTGTGTTATGATTGTGTTGTTATTCTCTATTTCAAATTCAATATTTTTGTTCTTGATATTTCTGTAGGAGGATGCTGGTAAATTTTTAAACATGTTTAATTGAATTAATGACGTACTAAAACATGCCAAACATTAAAGAATTTTTTTCCCTCTTCAAGATTACAAAAAGGATTAGTTAGGTTAGTTTGACAACATGAAAAAAAGCAGCCTTTGTTGAAAGGTGGCATGAAAGTATGTCACTAATTAATTTACAAGTTTTATTTTTGACTACCAATCATATTTTCATGAAGAAAATAATGTAAATACAATTTTTACTAGAAAAATGTAAGTAATGATCACTACATTAGGATTTACGAGGTAAATGAAATATCTCTTTGGTTAATTTGGTTAGTTATACAAACAAAACAAAAGCAATATGTCATTTGTTAGAAAAAAGTTAGAAAAGAAAAAGAGTGAAAGTGACTTATTGTTGATTTATGCCTTGAATACTTTGTACTAAGAGTCTAAGAGTCTTTTGACATATCAACTAATCCAAAATTCCGTATGTGGGGGGAAATCAAGTGTTCATTAATTAGTAGGCCACCATTCTTAGTGTATGTAGTCCCACCCCAAATATATTATTTTGTCTCTCTTGACCAATGTTATGTTTTGTTGTTATATATATGCTTGCGTTGATGATTTTTTGGACACTTAATTAACACATTTTAACCGAGAACAATACTATATAAGTTTATCCTTTAAATATTCGATATGGGTCTAAACTCGAATCGTCAGGTCCACACATATATAATTTTCCACTTGACAATAGGGTAAGTTGGGTCAAATATCAGCGTGTGACCACAAGAATATCGTTCCCAATGAGAATCGAACTCAGAATATTCTGAGTACATATTATGATTTGGTCGAGAGAGATTCACCAATAGACGGTAACGCAAGTGATTTACACTTAATTGGTAATTTGATACCCTAAAAAATAATTTATATAAATTAATAAAAGGATGCTTTTGCAACTAATTTAACCAAACCCACTTACGATATATTATGTTATAACATCTCCATCATTTCAAGGGTGTTAATTATTGCGATCTACCTTACTCAACTATAATTATACACCCATGTCTCCATGGACACATATTTTAAGTATGCTTAATTCTATAACAAACATCAATAATCACCGACCAAATATATCAACTAAAAAATGTCAAACCAACAAAATGAAAGTGAGTGGGTTTATTATAACCAAAAAAAAAAAAAAAAAAAAAAAGTAACGAAGTACCGGTTACTACTCTTAATTTTATGTACCTACAAGTGTGTGATCATGCACACTTACGAACTTCTGTATTTATTGAAATTAACGGGTTTCTCATCTTAGCTGTTGGATCTTACTAACAACTGAGATTAAAAAATTATTAAAACTTGATTTTTCCTTGTTTGAGAATTTAGACCCGTTTTCATCAACTCGTTCTTCTTCTTCCTGGATTAGAATGCGAGTAGCGCATTGTTCTTCTTCTTCCTGGATTGGAACGTGAATCGTTCTTCTTTATGAATTGGAACTCAAATCACGAATCTTCTTCCTCAAATTGTTCTTCCAATCCAGCGAGGGCGACACCCCCTTATCCCCACAAGGAATTGGTCATCCTTGTTTGGAGTTCGTAGTCAACTTGACAGTGAATTTTTTTTAATGGCTGTTGTTTGCTCTTTATTAACATTTTAATCTAAGTCATTGGTTAGATCTAACGACTGAGATGAACGATCCATTAATTTCTAAGAATATTGACGTTCGAATCAAATAAACATTATATATATATATATATACAGAAATTCTCCTATGTGGACCAAAAGTGTGGACCAAGTTTGTGGACTTGTTTTTCAACCATAGATGTGGTGGGTCTCATAATAAATGTGTGGCCCCCACTTATGTTGTGATTGATTACAACCATTGGATTTTGATCCACAAACTTGGTCCACACAGGAGAATTCCTGTATATATATATATATATATAAACAAATAAAAATTCAATACATCTGAAAAAATTCAATTGTTGAATTAATTAGGAGAAAACTAAGAGTAAGTTTTGGTAAGAATACAATAATGACAAAAGGAAGGTTATGAATTTATTGTATTTTTAGATATGAACAAATAATCTTCTTGTCGATGTACAATATATTCTATTGTAGTTTTGCTTAGCAATAATACATAATTAAAAAAACATAGCTTGTTATATATGGTTGTTAAACTTAGTTATAGATGTCAATAGTATCTTAGGTGTTTTCACTAACTATGGTCGTTATTCGCGGATAAAACCATGCATATATAGTGCCACACTTAGTTTTATTACTATATAATTATGGATAATTAGAGCTATAAGTGAAAAAACAAAACATAGACATAATAAGTTAAATATAGTTAATTAGTAATCATCGAGAGTGATCTTGGTTTGGTTAATAAATTAGACTGAATTCTAGAGATGATTATTATTTAATTTGAATTATTTAATTTGTCTATTCTAAATTAGTTAAATAGTTATTATAAGGTATCATTGTTCTAGGGCACACCTAACAACCAAGATGTAATAGATGTTGATTTCTTCAATCTTGTTTTTTTTTTAATGGATGAGAAAGACATTTTGCCCTTTGAGCATCTTATACGAGCCTAAACTCAGGCTATCAAGTCCATACATACAAAAGTTTTTCACCTGATGACATGGTAAGTTGGGCTAAACTCAACGCACGGTAACGATGATATCGAATTCAAGACTTTTTGAGCCCATACGGTTTGATTGAAGAGAGATTTATCGCTAAATTATCGCTCAAGTAGTTTCCTTCATTCTTGTTGTCCTCGTTAAATCCCTAATTGCATTTCCAAAAACCCCACAAAACCTACTCGTTAATTTAATAATCAACTTCTAATCCAAGAACAGCTTGGACACAACCAACACATCGAAATTAAGATCTGGACAAGAAAAATGTACATTTCCAATGAATCCAAACAAGGGTACTCATAGAACGAGGTTGTCTTTGTAGATATCTAGATTAGTTTTAACATAATTAAAAAATAAATAAATTTTGGTTATCATAACTAATGTTTTTGTCATCTATTATGATCATCTCAATTATGTCGGCAAAATTATTCTGTCGATGAACTATGTATATATATATAAAATAAAGTTAATAATTATTAAAATTTTTGCATAGTTTAGACAAAAGGTGCAGTCATTATCAGGGTAGTTACTTGAAAACAGGAATCAATTAGTGATTCGATGTTCCTCCAGGTGGATTATATTAAATCGACATGTTTAGACACATTTTAATATTCACATATATATATACATACATATATATATATATATATACACCTAATTCTATGTGGGGCTCACATTTCACAATAAAAGGTTTGTAGGAAAATAATATGTGTTTTACAATGAGTCAAATTAAAATGCATCTTTGGTCGTCACATTCATGCATATATTTTTTTTTCAATGACCTAGGGATTCTTAGGCCGTAGTCATTACCTTGCGGATGTATACTAGGTAAACACATTGGCCCGCAAATCATATGTGCCATATCAAATTGAGATTCAATGTTCGTTCTGGTAGACTATATTAAAATTGACATACTTAGACACATTTTAATATATGTGTATGTGTGGTGTAATTGACTAGTGGACCCAACGAGAACCACGAGTAGCTCATATGAGACTCATGTATGGTATTTTAAAGAGGTCTCGAGTTCTAGCCTCCTTCATCCTTTTCGGTATATTAAAAAAAAAAAAGAGTAGTGAACCCAATTATATCGTCCATATATGTAACATAGAAAACCCAATTCTATGTGGGGCTCACATTTCACAATAAAAGCTTTGTAGGAAAATAATATATGTGTTTTACAATGAGTCAAATTAAAATGCATCTTTGGTCATCACATTCATGCATCTATTTTTCAATAACCTGGGGATTCTTAGGCCGTAGTCATTACCTTCCGGATGTATACTGGGTAAACACATGGGCCCGCAAACCATATGTGCCATACAAAAAGTAATTTGATGTATGGATTTCGTAGGAATTAAACTTACGACCTCTAAAGAGAGATGACTCTCTCCTAACCCGTTAGATTAAGAGTTAATTCCTATCTATTTCTTCATGCATTATTTACATCAATCACTACATGGGTCTGGCTATAAGACCAAGCCCAATAAGTCCAGGCCCTTTGGATGGGCTTATGGCCCCTTTAGATGGGCCTGGACCCTGCCCTAATCCCTAATAGATTTCATGAGTAGTATGCTACTAAGTGATTTCTAACCAATATCATGCCCTAATTAACTACTCAAAAGTTGTCAAACATTAATCAGTGAACATTAAAGTAGTAAATAAAGAAACTGTGAAGACCCAAAAGCAGGGTCCATTCAGTTTTGGAGACAACTTTTGAGAGATTAGTTGGGGGGCTTGTCTCTGTTTGTACCAAAAAAGGAGGAGCAAGTGCAGCCATTGTTGAAAATAGATCATGGGGATTTAGGTTATGATGGAATCACTGTTAGTGCCTTTTGTTTTGTTTTGACTATATATGTAGGAATAGGATGGAGTTGGCATCTTTCTTAATCAAATTAACATGTGTGCATTTGATTAATTTATTTGTAGGGACAAAGAAATAATTCACCCCCTCGTCCCACTATCACGTTTTTGCTGTAGTGGCAGGGATCGGGGATTTGAACTTGGTATCACTTAATTCGAGTATATATTAATTGTAGAGAATTGATTCAAAAGAGTTGATGTCAGGTGGAGCTGTCCGGATAGATCCAAGGTTTTTAAAACCGGACCGGTCATCAAACCGGAAAAGTCTTCTGTTTAAGGTTCAAAGGTTCAACCGGGGTTTAAACCGGGTTCGAACCGGTTTTAACGTAATGAATTATTTATATATATATTTATATTATATGCATATAATATATAAGAAAACTTCATAAAAATACAATATATTCAAATAAAATATCATTTTAAACAAAGAAAGTCTTATAGCCTAGTGGTTAAAACCTTTTTTAATGAACAAAAGGTCATGAGTTCAAGCCATACAAATAACAAAATTCAAAAATATTTTATTAACCGAAAACATCCCGGTTCGCAAATTACCGGTTCTGGCACCTCAACCGGACAGGACAAGTGGCCGGTCACCGGTTGGACTTGTCCGACCGGCCTGTCCGGTTCGGTTTTCAAAACCTTGGATAGATCCTCGAGTCATTTGGCCAGCAGGTCCACTTTTGGAGACAAAGTGTAAGCTGTTCGGACAACTCCTCGAGCCGTCCGAACAGATGTTGCAGATCTACGCTCAAAACAATCCTTATATATATATATATATCATTTGTAGGGTTTCGTGTGAACCGACTTGAGAGGGTTATATTGAATTGTAAATACTGTGAGAGTGTCGTCTAGAGCAAGAGAAAGGGATTTAGGTTAGTTCTAGAGTTCAATAGCTTATATCTTTTGCAATCTTCTTCATATTATTGAAATTTTTCGTTGTTCTTTGCATGAGAACATAGACAAGTTGTGTCAAACCTCCTTAAATCTTGCGTCTTCTTTCTCTCTTTTGTTTCCGCAATTTTTCTATATTCGAGTTTTGTTCGTTAATTTGTAACATTAATCCCCTCAACTGAGGAGTGGTTAGTATAGAGTGTCATATCGGGTAGGTGTGAGATGGTCCATGGATTTATAAGCACAAGTTCACAACTCAATCTAAGGGGTCAATCTTTTTGTTAGGAATCCCACCTCGGTTAGATGTGGGAGTTTCATTCATTTAATAAGAAGTGTCCAACCTCATAACACTCGAGAACCCTTTTAGGGACAAAATCTACATGGGCCTTTGGCCAAATTCTACTTGTTTGTTGAGTCAACATTCCTAACCCATTCTTCAATTTATTACACTTCTAGGATAGAGAAACTAGCCTGAAAGAGTTCATATTGCGAAGTTCTCACTGTAGCAACTGAGGGAATGAATTTGGAAAATATTAAGAAAATTATAGGGGGAAAAAGTCTAAAAGAGTACCTGGAGGACAGGTAAATAATAGTTTGGCATATATATATATATGTATGTATGTATTCATTTAACCTGAATCAAGTAGTGTGAATTCTTGAATATTGCTCTTTCAAAATTTTGACAGAGAAACCTTTATGACAATAACCGTGAAACACAATTTGAATCAAGCACAAGAAAACAACCCTAATGACCAGACAGTTTGGAGAAAATATTGTTAAATCTTGAAATTCAGGTGTCACTCATCCCTGAATTAAGACTCACCGATTGACGTTTGGATCATCTACAAGACATTGAAAAGGAGGTTTGAGGTGATTGTGAAAGAAACAGATACTGTGGATGTTGAGGAAAGTTTCGTATTGCTAATTAAAATAAAGATATAGCAGATAAGTTAAAAAACCCATGAGTTACCTTGACTTAGTAAGACACGTTTTAAAGTCGTAATCTCTGTAGATTTGAGAAAGAGAGTCCATTGATTGATGTCTACTAACAGTGAAGTGCTCAAAGAAGAAAATTGAGGAAATGTATAATGTTCCTTGGCAATCTCATTAGCAAATCCATGTCAAGCTACATACAAACTATACAAGAAACACATGCAGTAATGTCAGAGATTCATGAAGCCCAATTATCTCAGTTGGGCTTTAATTGTTTGTATGAAAAATGGGCTTCTCTTCTTGAGTTTACATTGTTATTCAGGTCCATGACTAAAGAGAGAGCCCAGAAAAAAAAAATATATATATACTTTCAATCAATAAAAACCTCATTTTTTTTATTATTTATGTTTAAATAATTGAAGTGTTACAATAATAATAAAAATATTGTTGCTAATGTTCATACTGTAACATGAAATTCATTTCTTCATGAAAGTTTTACTTTTTATAATAATATTCACATAATTTTTGAATTAAATCCACTGACAAATATCACTCTGGAGTTAAATCTTTCTTGAGTTGCTGCAAAAAAATGTAATTGTAACTGCAAATTTAGTGATCAAGAATGACATATTAAATCATTAATTAATGGTAAAATATCTACAATATGTAGATTAATTAGCCATATCAGAGAAACATAACAGATGGAAGGAGAGAATAGGAAAAGATAATACAATAAATAAAAATTAGAAGTCAAGAAACTAAGTGAGAGGCTAAGCAAAAATTACCTCCAATGACTAATTACTAGTTAATTAACCTAACCTAATATAATTAGAACCTCAATTAGGAAAACAACATTTAGCAATTGTTTTGCATTATCAAAGACTTCTGCTTCAACTCATGATCATCGACAAGAGATCGAACCAGTTGTACCGGAACCAAGCATTTCTCCTCCAAGCACAACTTCTCTTGAATTGTTGGAGATGTTACAAGAATTTCAAGCTCCTTTCTGTCCATTGATTCCATTTCCTGCTCTGTCCCAACCAGTTCGAGGATCGAGACTTGAGCCTGCAAGAACTTGACGTAATTCGACGCTGCTTGGAACATTTCTGCAGTGTTCATCTTGCTCCCACCAGGAATCAACTTCCCTAGCTCTTGCGTCTTCTCTGTTATCTTCCTTCTCCTCTCCCTTGCTGCAATGCTCTGCGCGGACAAGCTAGCACCATTCGGTTTCTTCACACAATTATCACCATTACTTCCATAATTGAACGTCACTGGAGCTTGAATTTCTGGTAATACGAAATCTGGGACTGGATTAGGATACAAGTTAGGTGTGAATTGGGAATCAAATTGGTCGGCGTAGCTCTTTTGGCGTTTCGGGTACTGAAAATGCTCTGTTTCTAAACAGGGGAGGTGACCATACTCTGTTTCAAAGCAGGGGAGGAGATTGGTGTAGTAGCATAGCTCATCAGATTGCAAAATTGGATAATCAATCAAACAATCTGAAACTGAAAATTCATTAATGTCGAAACCGAAACCGAAGATGTCTTCAGTTAGCTCTGTTGGTGGGAACTGTGGAGAATCCCAGTTGGAGTAGAAGCTCATAGCCATGGAGATCGCCAAAAGCTGAATGAAAACCCATTTGGAATGGCAGTTAGTGAAGTCAAAAAAACAGAGAAAATTGTAAAACAAGACAAACATTTGAAGTCAAAAGAGGATGAGAGAAGAAAAGAAGACATGAAGATCAAGAGAGATTACCCGAGAAGATACTGTCCTTACTAACAAACCTTATCATCAAAAACTAACTTTAACAAGTGAGAAAAGGCTGCTGATATAATAATATGTATATATGAGAGAGAGAGGGGGGGGGGGGAGAGAGATGGGGGAAGTTAGGGTTTTAAGGAGATAAAATAGGAGATGATAGAGTTTAATTAGAAAGAGAGAGTAACCACCTCCTAATTATTAGGTAGTAATGGCGGTTAATACTTGGCAGTTACAAAACTTTTCAATTGGCGGCTTATATATATATCGATTTTAGATTTTGTGTGTTTTTAATAACATATAGTAAGTATGAAGAAGCCAATCCAAAAAAAAAAATTAAAAATCAGCAGGTTAACACAAGCCAAAAAATGGTTACTCCCACTCACTCCACCACCACCACCCTCTTTATGGTTTAAGCACTTCCAATGCCACCGCGCATGTTGTCGAAAGTTTTTATACACTGGATCAAAGTATTTTGTTGATATTTTATTAAGAAGTGTGACCCCAAAATGTTGATAAGAGATTTCAAATTTAGGATTCACGAGTTTCATGAAATGTCAGGAATCAACTTGGCAATGCCGAAAGTTATTAACTTTGATTTTTGATTACTCCTTTGACGTCTACAACATGACCAAAATCTAAGACATTCTACGCAACTGAAACTGACGTGGCATTAGTTTATTGGCTGTTGTGGAGTGTTATTATGTAATCGGCCATACGATAGCAGGAATCTAATCATGTCAAAACCTCTGAAAAACCTCTCGCAACGCGGTGAACTGTCCAAAATCCGATGGCGCTATCATCTTCTCTTCTCAATTGCGTCCCTCAACCGCTTATTTCTCCCGTCACAAGACGCCGTTTTTTCCCCCTCAAAGCTTCAAGCTTTGCTTCTGTAACTGGCGCTTCTCGTACCAAACGACTCGCCCCTATCGCTTTCTCGGCGAGAACTCTTTCCCTGCAAACCGAAAGAGTGACAGAAGGAGAAGAGGAGCTTGACGGCGTTAACATTGCCGAGGATGTCACTCAGGTCGGGCTTTACCACTCTAATTCGAGCAATATTCCCGCTTTTGCCAGTGTAATTATGCTTCGTGGTTGTGTCATGTTTCATAGCTTTGCGTTTGGTTACTGCCGATGAAATTCAAGTCTTTTGAATGTTTATATCGTTTCTGAAATTACCGAATGAGAGCTATCTAAAGCTTGAATTCCCCCCCCCCCCCCAGAATTTCAGTTGTTGATTTGAGGGGGGAAAGTGAATTCACTTGTAAAAGATGAAAAAAACAAATAAAGTAAAACATTATGTTTTCCTGAGAAACAGTGTCATTAGCATCTGTAGCTAGCTCCATATAAATTTATAAAGTATCATCTGGGCTGTTGTTGAGAAGTAGTTTTATATTTCTGCTGGTTCTCTTTATCATATTTTTAAATATCTTTACTGATTTGAGCAGTTCTGGGAAATTAATATAGTTGATTGGGAGGACACCGATGATATATCTCAACACAGTTACAGAGGGCTGTGTGGCAAATATCGCTGCGAAACTTGAATCCATGGAACCTTGCCGAAGCGTCAAGGATAGGTATGATTCCTTTTGGTAAAAAGGGGTACTGAAAACCTAATTTGATGCACTTTTATTCTTAGAGTTTTTCAACCAACGTAGAATGTGAACAATAATTCTCATAAATGGCTCATTAAAGGGTTAAGCATATCTTAAATATGCAACTTTTGGGAACCTTCTGAGACATGGTATCTCATTGACAGTGCCGAAGGATCTTCTCTTATTCTTTTTAAGTGTTACGGAACAAATATTTGATTGCCTGCTTGGAAAATTTTCTCCATTCATTTTTAAAAAGTGGATGCTCTGATACTTCAAATAGGACTGATGTTTTCTTTGTATGCTATGATTATGCTTCAGAGTTGGGTATAGTATGATAACTGAAGCTGAAGAAACTGGATTAATCTCACCTGGGAGGGTTAGTTTTCAACTCCTTGTAGCTAATACAATTATGTGATATGTTTCTTATATGTTATATTTGTTACACCCTACTGCAGAGTATATTGGTTGAACCTACTACTGGAAATACTGGTCTTGGTATTGCTTTTGTTGCAGCAACAAAGGGATACAAACTTATAGTCACCATGCCAGCGTCCATAAATCTGGAAAGAAGGATTCTTTTACGTGCATTTGGAGCTGAAATTGTTTTGACAGACCCAGAGAAAGGTCTAAATGGGGCTGTTCAGAAAGCTGAGCAAATTGTGCTTCGCACGCCAAATGCATACATGTTTCAACAGTTTGATAATAGAGCCAATACAAAGGTAATACTTGCTTCATGATTTGGTTGTCTTCAACTTCTATCTTTCTACACGTTTGATTATGAATTTTCTTTGAAAAATTACAGATCCACTTTGAAACTACTGGACCAGAAATATGGGATGACACTTTGGGTAATGTTGACATACTTGTTGCTGGAATTGGAACTGGTGGTACTATAACAGGCACAGGACGCTTCTTGAAAATGATGAACAAAGATATTAAGGTAATGGTGTAAAATTTCAATAAGAGGGCTGCTATTGAAACTGGCCAGATCAGTACATCAAAGGAATTTTGACTTTTAAGTTTCCCTTGTCATTCAGCTCCCTTGGTGGCTAGACTGTGATTTAATTATGTCATATTGTCCATTTTCTTAGGTAGTTGGGGTGGAGCCAGCGGAGAGGAGTGTAATTTCAGGAGAAAACCCAGGTGAAACAATAGATTCGGTTTCCAAGTTTTTTGGCTACAATTTTCATGTACTTTTTGGGCCTGAAGTAATTCTGTTGCTTCACTGCTCATAGAACACAATTTCCTGGCGCAGGTTATTTGCCAGGCATCTTGGATGTTAAATTGCTTGATGAGGTTGTCAAGGTTAGAAAATATTTTTCTTCTTCTAAACCTCCTATTCATTTATTAGTGTTTTGGTGGTGGTTCGTAATTCTTGGTTTGCTAGTGTTATATTTCAATTTCCTACCATAACAGTTGTGTGAAAACCTTTATGTGTACTATATAATGGACTTGAGATCCAAGTCATCTAACATACAATATTGACATTACAATCTGATGCCCATATGGACATTCTCATTGCAAAGTCATGGTTAAATTGGCTTCACTAATTGTATATGGTTTATGAGATCTGACACTCTCCATGGAGTATGGGACAATACGTGTTTATTGAATTTCTGGTAGATTGAATTTGCTTGGAAAGGCTGGTTTAGTTTTTTCTTTTGCTCGTAATCTCCTTTTTCTCTTTTAAAGTGCACTGTGAACCTTAGTCTCCCTGAGTTTCCACCAATCATTATCCTTGAATTTGAATTTTCTTCTTTGGATTGGGAATTATACATCTGGTCCTATAATTTTTTAAAGATAAGCATCTGGTCCAATCTTTGAACAGTTCTGCTTGATCGTGTCTCACAACATGGACATTATTGTTCTCTTGTTAACCTTTTTTATAAGGTGTACACTTGTTAACTTAGTCGCATTTAAATATTTTTTTAAACTTGACTGAAAAAAATACAGGTGACCAATGATGAAGCTGTTGAAATGGCTAGGAGTCTAGCATTGGAGGAAGGTTTACTGGTAACAACACTGCATTTTAATTTTTAACAACACTCATCGATCTTTCTGCCATTGCATTTCTCTGTCTTCCATTAAACGTTTAGTGGAATAGAGTCACTTATAAAATTATACATTCGTTCAAAATTCCCATCACATCCAGGATGAAGATTTGTTTAAAATGTAGCATTTCTTTTTGATGTATGAAACTGCTTTAAATGCTAAACGATAAGGGAAAAGAAGATTCAATTGTGTAACATATCAAGTCCACTAAGTTTTTAAGCTCTCACTACTTCACTAGCAATCATGTTTATACTGCAAAGCTTTCTACATTGAATGTTTTCGTGTTATTTTCTGATTTCACATTTGTAGGTTGGCATTTCATCTGGAGCTGCTGCAGTTGCAGCAATCTGTTTGGCACGAAGGCCGGAAAATGCTGGGAAACTTATTGCGGTGAGATAATTTGCCTGAGATTATCAATATTTTTCTAGCTGTTGAAATATGATATTGTTTTCATTAGTTAGCAAAGCAATACTTTTTGGTGTTTCTATAGTAGGATTTAGAAACATGTGCCAACAATCTTGTTGAGTCTTGCATAAAAACTAGGGATGCACTATATTTAACCATTGATAAGGTATTACAAGCTAAAGCCTAATATTGACACTGTATGAATATTGAATGGTACTTAAGGCTTTTAAGGTCGAGGTTTGCTGTAGGAATTACAGATATTGTCGGTCAGGACAATATCTGCATGATATGATGTTATGATTTATGAGCTTTTTCAAAATTTTGAAATGCACAAGGATGAAACAAACAGGAAAGTGAACAACTGAACATGTACTATATGCAAGATCCCAAGAAGAATCAACGCATTCTTGAAATTCTTCATGAAACTCATCACCTTGTTTTTGATATGGTAGTATGTGAAAATGCCTCATTTCTAGATCCTCTTGTTCTCACGGATGCATGCACATTCCATCAAGAATCAAAATATGGTCTTGCGTTTTTTGAGCAGATTTCCAGCTGTATAAGATACATGAGATGATACTCTGAGATGTCTTTTATGCGTATTTTGACTATTTTCAAACTGATGTTTTCTAAGTCATTTTTGGTGATTTCAATGTCCAAGGTTATATTTCCGAGCTTCGGAGAGAGATACATTTCTACTGTTCTTTTCCATTCTATCTATGAAGAGGTTCGAAATATGCAACAGAGATAGTCGGAAATGCTTAGACGATGAGCCTTTCTGAAAATTAAGTTATTTTTGTTCCTTAAGGGGAAAAGTGGCCATCACATTGCGTCAGACAGGTGACTACTTCATTTCATTTAGTTATATTGAACAGGTTTATTTCTTAGTCACCCAGGTTCAACAGCTTTTTCTACCTTTTTGTAGCTACAAATTTGATATTATGGCATGGAGCTTAATCCAAGTCACTGATGAATGTGGAGTAGCAAAACTTTCCTTATGCCACAACATTCCATTGTGTGGGGCATTCTGTTCTCAATTAGTTGGACGATGACTTGTTCTTTCATTTTTTCTTCATGGGTGGGTTAGTATTCATTGGTTTAGATGTCAGGTGCCTTAATCCTACTTGATTCCAAACTGTTATTCTTCTGATGGTTTGAAGTTTGAATCTTATAAAATCATTTCATTACTTGATCAATATTGTTGATTGTGACCAATTCTCTACTTTCATGTTCATAAAGTAACGCTACTGCTTCTAGACGCCTTCACTTCATGTGTTTCTTAAGCAGATAAAAGCTGTGCCTGAGATCATGCTGCTGATGCTTCTCATGGACAGCTCAACAAGTTCTTTGAGAAGAAAAGGCATAAACAGGGGTTCAAACCTCTAAAAAGAGTATGGCACACCCAAACTTGATTATTTCTCTTTGAATTTTTTTTTAACCATAATGGAATGTTCCTTGCGATAACTGGTTTTACTATGTTGTTGAAGAATTGCATTACCTGATAAGATATCTAAGTAGGACAGTGATAGGTCTCAAGTTTGTATACTTGCAAGAATTGTCATATTCACCATCACATGCTTGTATATATTGTTCCTTGTCTACTAAAGTGACTGACTTCAACCTCAACCGGTATAGCAGTGAATTTGGATAGAAACTGGAATGACTGAGAGTATTAAGTCCTACACTGCTTTGGAGTTTCGACATAGAATGATAGAAGTGAATTTGGATATGTTCTTTGATGGATGGATGAGTATGCTAAAGGATGGAGATGGGCCAGATTCATATGATGCAATTTGGTGTGGGCCTTGAAAGGGATTTCAATAGTAGGCCATTATGGGCCAACAAATTTGTTGGAGGTGGATGACTCTTTTTTTAACCCTTCTTTTTAGAAAACCCAAATTTTTTTACTCTCCATTGATTGAAAACTAAAAACTTTGCTGTCACATGTATCATAAATTAAATTCCATTAAATACCCCATTTTTCCCTCTTGATTATTCTGGCTACAATGAATTACACTTGGAAAGATTTCTTTGCCATTTGAAAGGTAGAATTATTAAATTGAAAATGAACTATCAGATTGGCTATTAAATAGGGTTTTGCCAAATTCTTTATTGGTGGCCCCCAATATTATGCTTAGTCTAATTTGAAGGCCATAAAGAAGTACTACTAATTAATGCTTGTAGTGGGCTTGTAGTAAGCAAGCCAATTAAAGCAACCTATTTTTGAAAAAAATTTGCGGGGGGGGGGGGGGGGGGGGGGGGGGGGGGGGGGGGGGGGGGATGGGGATCATAGCCCATAGGAGGTGGCCTCTTATATGACATGCTGACCATGCAATCTTTAGGTGGAGTCGTGGAGATGATAGCAAGTGCTGTGGATGTGGATGGGATGGGGGAGGGGATATATATTGGACTTAAAATTATTGATTAATTTACAGCAAGAAATTGTGCCTCTCTTGTGGCTGTGTATGTATATATATGTGTGTGTGATGCAGTGATCTGGAGCTTTCCCTTATCCCACATCGGAAGAGTGGGAGCGAGCTTTGCGCTATATATGCGCGAGGCTTGCCTTAACCCATCAGCCAAGGTTTTCGGGCGCTGGGCGCTGGCCCTTGGTTGCTAGTTTGCATCAGTGTGTGTATATATATATATGGCAGATGCATGTTATAACATATCATAATAGCTAGACATGCATCATTCACAGCTATGCCTATTGCCTAGGTATAAAGCTGGGAATTAGGGTCTCTGGGTCTGAAATATATCACATGACCATATCTCTGATGTAGGAGAAAAATTAAGTGGTGGAAAGTCTAACCTAAAATCTGATACCTAGAGAGCTTTGTCTCTCTATATGTTGTGAAATATTTTGCATGAAATCATCATCACTAGCTACTATTACTAGTCGTTGCTTCTACCACCGACCGAAAGGTCCTTAAATTCACATGTTTTCTACCAAAAATAGAGGGCATTGAGCAATTATAATAGTGTAATTTTATTGGAGTCAACAAAATATATTGAGAAATGTATTTTATTAATGTGGTTATATATTTTGTTGATGTGATTCAGCCAACAAAATGTGTGATATAATAGTGTAAATTTATTGGTTTACTTTTTGGTGTAATAGAAGTGGAATCCAGTATTTATTTTTAGTGTAATTATGAATGTGGTATAAGTGGACCCATGTGTTGGAGTCAACATGAAGACATCCTATATACCATTTCCCCATGTTGTTTTCAATAAAATTAGGACAAAAAAATGCCACCATTGGAGGCATGTTATTCCCATATTTCATCCAAAAAAACACTACAAAATACATCTATGTCCCCATAAAATGGAGTCATTGTGGTTGCTGAGGCTACTCTTCCTCCCTCTATTGGTATATTGCAAGACTTTCGTGACACCCATTACATTTTTTTACTTTTATGCTTATTATTCTTCTTGCATTGTATATTTGTTGATCTTTTCTTTACTAAAATAAGGCTCATATATGTGTGTATGTATGTATAGTGATCTCCAAGTCATTACCAAAACTATAGCATGCAAGTGATTAGATATTTAGATTAGAATTCAATAAATGTAAATGGTCCTCAATATGAAATGTCTTCACCTATCTAAAAACTTATATGCTCACCTAAAAATAAATAAATTGAAGAAGTTGAAAGATATCACACACACACACACACACACACACACTTGATGTTGATTACAGAAGGGATCCCAAGTTTTCAGAACCTCACATCTAATAAAAAGATTAAAACCCTAGAGAAAGTAAATAATGCAAATAGTACTTCTTCTTCTTCCTTTCTCCGAGCCAGGTCTTTTATGCATCCATCATATCTTCAACTTGAGCACCATTTTTCATCCAAAAGCCACTTCTCAAGAAATGATAATGGAGGAGGAGGGGTAGTGTAATTCATGCTTTGACTTTCACTTTGCCTTTGCTTCTTATCCATCCCAATCTCATCCTCCACAAAATCATCGTCTAGACACCCTTTTGACTCACAATCAAAGCTAGACTTCCCCCATCCTGAATTGTTAGCATTCAAGTTCCTGAACGACAAAATTGATTCAAATTCATCGCTGGATATCATATGATGATCATCTCCACATTCTTGCTCAGCTTTTGGTTTATAACAATGAAGAGGGGCAGTAGTAGTAGTAGAACCACTAGTCATGGCTTGTGATGATGATGAGGTGGCAATCATGATATCATGATTGTTTTGATGATCTTTAGACTTATTATTTGGTGGTGATCTCATCCAACCTTCAAGGAGTCTTGAGATGTTTTCAGTGCTTGAAGCATATGTGGATGAGGAGGAGGTTTGGTTAATCCTTAGAGGAGGAGAGAGTGAGGATCCATGGTTGCTAGTGAGATGATGATGATGATGAACAGAGCTTCTTCCCTCAACAAAACTACTCTTTGATGCCAAGAATTGTGTTGTCTTTGTCTGTTCTTTAAGCTTCTTCTTTAAGTGGATGTTCCAATAGTTCTTTATGTCATTGTCTGTTCTTTGTGGAAGATAAGAAGCTATTGCTGCCCATCTATCATACCAATTAATTGATGAATCAGCAAATTAAACATCTCAATTAACATAACCAACCAAAAAAAAAAAATGATCCAAAAGAAAGAAATTAAAAGAAGAGATTAAATCGTTACTTGTTACCCAATAGGTCTTGCAAGTGAATTATCATTCCTTCTTCATGAGGAGTGAAATTCCCTCTCTTGATTCCTGGTCTTAGATAATTAGTCCATCTAAGCCTGCAACTCTTGCTACACCTTAACAAACCTTTATAGTGATCAACAACAAAAGATTATTAATTGATCCAATATTAGTACTACTACAGCTAAAAGTTCAACAATTCAAGATCAAATTTTTACTAATAGCAAAATATGATAAAATGATTGAAACCCATTAAAGAAAAGCACTTACTAGTGTTGGTGGGCACTGATCTCCAATTTCCAGGACCATGTTCTTGAATATAAGAGACTAAGATGATGTCTTCTTCGGGAGTCCATGGACCTTTCTTGATGCCAACTTTATCACAGCAAGGAGGTCTCCCCATGACTTTCTTTCTTTCCTTTACTCTCTCTCTATTTGTTAGGCTTGTATGGACCTAATATATATACATGTATATTCAAATAGTTCTAATGGTGTAGGAGTGCTTATATATGTGTGGTGATCTAAGAGGAGAGAAGGTAGTCTTATTTTTCCCCCTTGACAAAAAACCCATTTGATTTTGATCTACCTAGCTGTCATCATAGCCCTTTTTACTAGTTTGTATTAGATGTTAGTCAATCTAGCTAAAAAACCCATTTGATTTTGATCTACCTCCTAATTACTCTTGGCAGTACACACAATCAATCTTAAAATTGGTGGGGTAGACACCAAAAAGTCAACATTTATTGTGTAGTTAAGACACTTACTCGCCAATGATCAAACATAGAACCCAAAAAAAGATGTCAATTCAACTAATTATAAAAATAAATGAAACAAAAGCTCAAGAGTAATTAGCTAGGTTTATTGCTGTGTGTGTGTGTGTTTATTCAAAAAAAAAAAAAAAAATAAAAAAAATTAGGAGGTCACCAACCCAACAACTAAAGCGGTCTAATAATATATACAGACATGAGTTTTCTAGCTAAACAGAAGGGCCATTATTTACAAAGCCCCTTCATCTTTCAAATGCCATATTTGACCACATTTTTTAGTGCACAGCCATATTTGCCTGCAGATATTTGTGTGATATTATAAGATAACCATTGTCCATAAGGAGTCTCAGGTAAAGAAGAATATAAAAAAAGAATCCTAGTACTATGACTAGACTTGTCAATTGGAGGCAACTGTACATTCTATAAATATTCAATATCTTAATATAATTATTAGTTTTCATTTGTACAAAATATTTATGTTACAAGTTATTGAGAAATGCGAGTTTAAACCCACTAGGTGATCATGAGCTCAAATGGAAAACTAAATGGTCTTTTGAGTTTAATTTATGATCAGAAGAAAATGAATTGACCATGCTATTGTGTTACAACACCACATAATGTTACATACAAATCAAGGAGATTCAGAGGCCTATATCATGAACTCAAATTTCATTCAGAACCAGATCTGCCACAATTTCGTGGAGGCCATGGACCAAGGGAACTAGGAAAGCATCCACAAGGGTGAAGAAAGCTTCAGAACGCCTTGTAAAAGATAGGAGAAGACCTGCGTGCGAGGCGGCCATGACTACTTGAAGAAGCACAGGTGTGGAAACCAGAAAGAAGAGATGGTGATAACAGAGAGTTTATCAAAGACTTACACCTCTCTTTATGTTTTCCCAAGTTTTTCGGAAACTGGACAAAGAAAAATTGAACAAGGAATTCAGTAGTTGTTCTCCACTCAAATCATCAAAAAAAATAATAATTGAAATTTGACATTTCTGTATTTTTTTTATGTATTAGTTGGATAATGGCCATGTTATGGTGCACTTTTCTACTCAGGTAATTCATAAATTTTAGACATTAGTGAATTGAACATTGCTTGACAACAAGTTAAAAGTTATAGATACCCACACCACTTGGGAACTTTTGCTTCTACATTTTACCATTTATTATTTTCAGTTTTGCTATACCATGGTGCTTTATGCGTATCTTACAAGAGAGGAAAACGTAATAAGCGAAAAACAATGAAGACTCTTCATCCTATTGGTACGGAATGCATATTTCATTGAGCATGATATTTAAAAAAAGGAAGAAGAATAAGTGAATTTGGAGTCTTACAGTTACTGCCATCTTTTCAACTTCTTCCTCTTTGTGTTACATTCATTGTCTCCTCTACTTGTTAACCCATAATCTCGTAATGGATGATACTTCATAGATGCCAGTTCTTCCTCTGCTGATTTAAGCCTCCGCTTTTCTGCTTTCTGCCATGAAAATTAGCAAAGGCATTACATATATACCATATAATTATTCACTGAACTCAACAACAGATCAATGTTAGCACACATGACCAATTGCAACTTACATAGGATTTTTCAAAACCTCCTATTCGTTGCTTGCAAAGCTTAAGTTCCATCTCAAGGGCATGCTGCCGAGATTCAACTGAGACAGCACATTGCTCAACAATCTCTTTTTGTCTACCCCTGACAATCTCAGGCTGCCATACGTTCAAAGCTACAGATGCTTGCCTGCAATAATGAATCAGGGTATCATACTTAAAAGATTACAAACAAACAAGCTATAACAAATAAAAGAATTACTAGGCAAGAAATGAGGTAAAGGTTTTACAAATTCAAAGTCACACAATTTAAACAGCCACTATCCAGAAATATTGGGTTCACAGTCACCAAAACTATGTACGCTATATAACTTCCAAAGCAGAAAACGATGGAGATACAAGCACAAGATGAAGAATTCTATGCTAAATTGGAACCAACTTCCCTCAAAGGGATTTAAAACTGAGAATTGGGAGAAAATAAGACGACAAATGCAAAAGGAACTTCTATTGCATGCTTCTCATTTTCTCCAAACAACACATGTAATATTATGCAGTAACAAAGATCAAATCAACCAGAAAACTTATTAAAAATGGTTAACTACTTCATAATTCTAAAAGAAAAAAAAAATATTAAGATATACTCTATCTTTAATTGGCCCCTCCCCTGCACTCCTGCAGTTGGCCTCTCCCCTGCAGCTCTCTATTGCCAGGCAATTAATTTATATAAGCTCACATTTTAACTCACATATACAATATAAACATATCTTCAAAAAAACATATATCCATACATGCATAGAGGTGAAAAACGTATTTGTGTTGTTTTTCATTACCAGACCTTGAACAAGTTCGATTATTCGGTAGTGGTGACTCTCAATTTGTCACTCTCTTCTCTTAATCTACAATATACACATATCTATACACACACACACACACACTCATCCATATATGCATAGAATGATAGAAAGTACATCTACACTACACACATTCTACACAAACACACTAATCTATATATGCATAAAACAGTGGAAACGCACTTAAGCTCCTTTTCATTACCTGACCTTGTGCAAGTTCGATAATTCGACTGCTGTGGCTCTCAATTTGTCAGTCTCTCCTCTTAATTGACCCTCCAGTTCTCGAATCTTCCTGGAAAACTCCAAAACCTGACTCTCCTTCCTCATCACTGCCCTCCTATGCGCCAGAAGCCTCCTCTCCTTCTCCCTCTCAAACCTGTTTGAACCGAAAGCACGAGCAACAACAATGAATTTCAAAAATTCCAACTTTTCGACCCTTTCTCAGCAACCAAAACAAACAAGAATGAGAAGAAAAAAGAGAGGTCTACCTGATTCTGTAGAGCGATTTGAAGGATGAAGATGACGAAGAATCCTTGATGTTGTTGCAGTTAGAGATTTGATTAGGAAAATCGGAGGAAAATAGATGGGACCAGAGAGAGTCATCAACGGATAATCGGTGGAAGCGGCGGCAGGAGATGGAGATACAACAGAGATCCTTGTAATCGAAACCGGAGTCTCGGATTCCTATTTCGAGTATTCGTCTCCATAGCTCGTCCGGAAGAAGAACGGACATTCTCTTTGTTTTGATTGCTTGATTTAGATCGACGGTTCGATTTCAGCGGCGAGGAATTTACAGTGTTGGATTATAAAACGACACCGACTTCCAGTGCAATTACATAGGATTACAGGGACGTGTTTGGCTGTGTCTTATTCCTCCACCTTACTAATTGTATTTTTTTCCCTTCAAAACCAAATCTCAATCTATTGAGTCTCTTCTAAAAGGCTTGTTAGAGGAGTTCAATCCCTAACAGTAAGATTTCAAAAGGTGTTGATTTCGATTTTCGTCGGAAGCAATGTCTTTTTAGCTACGCACTAAGATTTGACCAAACATAACATATTATCATATGAAAAACTTATCTGAAAATTCTGTGAGCACGACCCGTTTCATAGTTACCATGAAGATTTCAAAATAATTACCTTGGATTACCGAATTAATTCCACAAAAAAAAAAATCTATAAAGCACTGCAAGGAAGAAAAATATTGCTCTTGCAACGGCATCCACACGATACTAACAACAAAGACAAAACACTGCAACGTATTTGACACAAATACAAGGCCAGGGCACACCAAGAAAAAGAGTCAATTTCGTGGCCTCCAATGGTGGGTGGGGAGGAAGAGGAGGAGGAGGAGGAGGAGGGCGGCGGATGTTGGAATTAAGAATAAAAATATTTCTGGTGTATAAAATCGATGGCTACAAATAGTGGAGACATATGCTACCGACTGAAGAATGAGGATACTACTTCCGCTGACTGGATCCCTAAGCAAATGGATTTCCTCCTACAGAAGCAACAGAACCTTGTGTCTGGACATTCCTGAGACAAATTAAGCACAACTTTTATCAGTTTCTGGCAATGAAAAAACATAGTTGAAATACAGAATGCTGACAGAATAAGGTCAAACTTAGAACTGGCATCTAGCACAGCCTAATGCTGGAGCAGCAGCTTCAGATTCCAGCTTTAAATTGGTGATCCTAGGCATTTCAATAACATTTTTACAACGGTATGAAGAGTTTCGGAAATATTTAGGACAGAGAACTTCAATAAAAATCAAGATTCTTGGTCAGCCCATTTCTCTTCCTGATAGATATACTGAAGGAATGCTCATCTGGCCCCATTTCTTTCATGATGCTGCTGCTATATACAAAACTGACGTGAAGACACAACAGGCGGGCTCAATCATAACTTCCAACTTTTTCTCAATCTAATGGGTGCAATGTATTACAACTGCTTACTAAATTGCAACTATAGCTTGCAATAATTGGAAAGCACTCAACTATAAAGCAGAACGCACAACCAGAACCCACAGAATGTAACAAAAGTGGGAGACTGACTTACGGTAATTGAGAACTTGTTCCTTGCCCTGCCATGTATGCTACGCCACCTGGGGAAAAAAAATGAAATTGCATGCAAATAAGCAGCAAGATATTGCCAGACAATTCTCAAATGCTTCCATGGTTCCTAATGTACTTACTATTTCATATTATCATTTCGTAGAAACATCGTCAACTCTGAGAGTAACAGTCTAAAAGAAATAGAACAGTTATCCACGAATAGGAAATGATAAAATCCTACCTTGTGAGGCAGCTGGGATATAAGCTGCCACAGAATCCTGAGGAAACCAAGATGGGGTGACTCCACCAAGATATGTGGATGACACTGCAGAATTTGGCAGTGCGGCTTGGAAAGAGCTCATATCCATGAACTAAAATAATTGTAGACCAAGAAAAAGATTAGAAAGAGACTAGTATGTATGTACATGTATATATCCCCTCCCTCCTCTTCCTTCATAGAAAACGTATGACTTCACAAAATTAGATTCCCAAAAAGAACGATATGTGGTAGGCTGAGAATCTCAAGATCAAAGGTGTATCCACTCTATTTCTTATAGAGAAAGTTCAAAAAGTGCTCATTCCAAATATCTAGTGAAATAGCATAAACAAATAATACTTCACATTTACAGAATCTGTAGAATCAGACATGATCTCAAAATTAATTTTCCAACAAATCAAGAAAAGCTGCACTTTAAGAAAAAACTTCCAAAAAAAAAAAAAGCAAACCAAAAACCTTAAATAACAATCCTACTTATGTTTGATTCTCTAGTGTTTGAATGTAATCAGCCCAACCACCATATATGAAACCCAGTCATAAAAATTCATGACATTGGGTACATCTTCTAAACACTAACAAAGTACCCAATCCCATGAGTTGGTAGTTTGATCAACAAAGTCACTAGAACAAGAATAATTTCCGTAAGTAAAAAAGGACAAGCTATTCAAAGTCCAAAAGCTTTGAAACACAATAGAAAGACATTCAATATTTCTTTCAAATTACTTTTCAGCTCTTCTTGAGAAAAAATGAGAGACCTTTCAAAACAAATGATACAGTAAAACTTCACTAAGTTAATCAGTGATCTTTGTACAATAACCCAATTGTAGCCTTTCTGATTTCTTTGGGACATAAATGAACGTCAAACTAAGAGACAATTAACATAGGATAAAATATTAGCCGTACGTATGTTGGCTAAGAAAATTCCCTTTCAAACTTATTAGTGACACCATGTACCCACAAAGAGAAAAATTGATGGATGTTATGCAGTGTCAATCATTTACTAGAAAAAATTGGGCATCAACTACATACCATATTGGTCTGCTCCAAATTAGAATCATACAGAAGATCAAATGGGTTTGTTGATTTATAATCAGTTGCATTTGGCACTGTCCCCTCCTGTGAAAAGCAAAAAGTTCCACTACTATGGCTAAAGTGAACCTAAAAGGAGACTAGCACAAAGCAAGCATACAAACCATTAGAGGCGGCATTGATGGAGTATATGATAGCCCTGTGACTTGTGAGGTTAGACTGGGTGGACAAACTCCATCAGAAGGGGAATTCTGAAACTCTGATGTGGAAACCTCTGAAACTCTCGGTCCAGAGTAATGATCCAAAGTAAATGAAGGCTCCTGTGGTGCTACTTGTAATTCATCACTGTGCTTGCCGTTTAAAGTAATTGAACCGTCAAAGGCATTCCATGACTGCTAAGAAGCAATGATGAAGTGATTTTAAACATCTAAAAATTGTTGTTGATGGTATTGCCCTAGATTCTTAAAAAAAACAATCTTACACCAAAAAATTATACTTTTTACCAATACAACTCCGAAAAGGATGTGAAAAATGAAAAGACATACTTCCTTACAAGATACATTACCTGAGTCAGCATTGTATTTGTGCGGGTTTGTCTATTGTGCACACCAACATGCCATGGATCAGGCATCAAGAACGACTCCTGAGCATTAGGAAATGGTGGCCACTGCATGCTTGAATTTGCAGACGAATGCTGATCAAAATCTACAAAGGAAACCCCATTGCCAGGGATCACTGCAGCTGTCACAACTGCAGCCCCCGTTTTGGATGCAGAAGGTGGAGTGTCAAAACTGGCCCATCCTTCATTTTTTGGGACTGATAACTCCGTTGATTTTTCATTTCCGACTGTAGCAGACTGCTGGAGGACATCCATAGCAAAAAGGTCAAGCGATGATGGCTGAGTAGATTGGGAAACATGATATAAATTCGTTGACAGAGCTGGAGTTGCCAAGGACTGTTGAACCAAATCCACAGGGGCCAAAGTTGCAGCAGATGAATGAAATAAGTCAAGAGGTACAGCTGCAGAAGACTCCTTTTCTGGAGCAACTGGCACCTTAGAAAGCTCTGAGCTATCATAACCCATAGGAGCAGATGATTCCGGATGAGCAGATATTCCACCCTGCTGAGCTCCAGGTGAGTGTTCGGGTTCCAAGACCACATCCAGTAAACTACCCGAATTATACGACTTAAGTGAAATAGGACTGCTATCAAATGAGCCAAAACTTCCCAACGATTTCGCTCTCTGAATAGAGGAACCATTAGATGTCAGTTGGTAACGAGACAGAGGAAATAGATGCTTAAATCACGTGAAAAAATGGAAATTGAAGCACAAAAACCTGCATATCTCATGCATAAAATCAAACCAACTGCCAACAGGTGCTCAAATCCATCCCACCCATTTGCCGATATCAAAACTAATCCAAGCTATTAAAACAATTTGCTCGTTTTAAATACCTGACAATCCTGAAGGGCCAAAAACAAAGCAACCAGTAGATGCTGTCCTACCAAAGTGAACCTCTTGGTGTTTTTTCACAAGTTATAACCAAGTTAACAGTCTATTTTTAGGTCCACTTCAGGTGTGCGCTAACACACTTTGTGTAAGCCTGCAACGGTTGTGTCCGCTTAAGGGTTTGGTTTCTCCGGTGAAAAACCTCATTCGCATGCTCAAAAGTTGTGTGAGTCTATCATTCATTAAATTTAACAAATAGAAGAAGAAAAAAAGCACATGTGGCATAAAAATGATAACTTGAATCAATGAATTGCTCTTTCATATGGCTGATAACCATTTTATATCAACTCTATAAAAGAAACATGATGCACTACGGATTGCTTCCAATAGACGAGGCTATACTAGTACTAAAATGCTTTCATACAAACTTCTGAAATACAAGACAAAGATACAGAATAAAAAGGTTCACACTTCAACAGCGATGAGTATGAGAAATATGACCTGTGGGAGTGGAATTCTTTCTGCACCTCTCCTAATACCCCTTGAAGACTGAACCGGTGGGCTGCAAAATCCACTGCCCTTCTGAAAAGAAGGAGACTGAGCACCAGATCTAACAGGATCACTTCCACTAGAGACTGAGTAGTCTGAAAACCTAGAAACAGAGCCCTCATTAGCAAATCTGTCCTCGTACATTTGTTCACTTACACCACCAGGACTTGAGACAAAACTAGAGGCTTTCCCAACATAAAGGCCTCTATCTGAACCGGGCTTTCTAGTAAGCACGACAGCATGTCTTCCATAGCGTCGATCTTCATACTGATAGTCATAAGGTGGGCTCTGCGAATAAGAATGGTAAGAACTGGCACGTCTTGTCTCGTCTTCACGGTTCCCGGGGCCCTGTCAAATAAATTTTAGCATGTTAAGCCTGAACTTGGGATTGTTAATTTCTCAGGAAGATATTAAGGATCAAAAGGCTACGCCGTGTCCACCTCTGTTTCTCAAAGGAAATGATTGGACTGTAAAAATAGATTTGAAACCAAAACGTAGCATCCAATGTTATTGAAAGTAAACAAACAGGAAAGGGGAAAAAATAGATACAGTACGATGAATATCATTTTGATACTCTAGATAACGGCCATTTTAGAACAACGAGAGTAAACGATTTCATAGACATCATTCCAACAGGCTTGCCGCACATTTCTCAGTTTCAGAAACAGAAACATACGCAACATAACTCTAATTCAAATTTCAATATCCAAAAAAATCAATAATCAGCCTTCTTATTGGTAAATGATCATATTGCCTGCAAATCTCTTGGAGGCTTGTCTGATGTCTTTGGTCCAGCATATTTTTTTTCCACATATACATGCTTTATGAATTCTCGCACTTTATCAGCATTACTGCAAGAAGAAACTTGATTAAGAAAATATCATGTCCTCCTCATAGAAGCCTAAAGCAATAAGAAACAATCCACAAATTCGCACCCGCTATCAGGAAATCTTTGCCTTTGAAAATCCCAATCTTTCATATATAATTCCTTTGCACGCTATAAAAGTAAATGCCTCATCAGCACAAGAATCAGTAATTCGAATAGGCAAGACAAAGGAATTTAAGGCCATTCCTTGTACCTGGTTACCACCAATTTGAAGTGCTTCAACTTCTTGGGAAGTAAATTTAGCCATAGATACAGACTTCACACGATGAGTAAACTCTCGACTGTATGATGCAATATCAAATAAAGACATCAGATAAAGTTGGGGGTTTGGGACAAAGCTCGGATGATGATGATCAGAGACAGTAGGGAACATGCACTGGATGACATGCCATGTAAACCAAATCATCCCAAACAATATAACTTTAATGGTTGAGCCCAAATAGAAAACATGAAACCGCATTAGTAATAAGGACTATGAAATATGCAGGATAGCAAACATTTTTTTTTTTTTGACAAGCCTCCAATATTACATTTTGAGAAGAGAATATGATTACTATCTAAGGACATTAGATGCATTGTCCTATTGGCTACGTAAGTACGCACCTATACAAAGTCAAACTAATCTATAAACCAAAACCATTATTCACAATTTCACACGGAAGTACAATCTCTAAATCAAAACCATTATTCTCACGAAAGTCATGAACATACAATCTCCAAACCATTAGACTGCTGTTGTCAAGAGTCCATGGTAATTAGTGTCCACAGTGCTGTAGGCTCACCTTCATTCAGAGCATGGCCACAATGAGGCACCTCGCTAGAACCACAATCACTGGATGCCACTATACTGTAACAGTCTTAATGTCCAATGACGTATCTGAAGCGCAGGTGCTCAATTGGCAACTATGCAGATAACAAAACAAAACAAATAACATAGCACAATATTACAAGTATAGTTATCAAAACTCCCTCATTTTCACTCGATGCATTGCAAACAGACAGGAAAAAAAAGAGGAATATATTATCTGAAAATGATGTGTGGGGCAGTCTCATTTAGGAAAAAAGCCTATCTAAAGACTAAAATGTCCAAAGCATCATCTTCCAAACTTCTCCATCCCCTCCCTTCCCATACCAGTATTAGGCTTCACCCTTCAATCTGGTTCAACCAATCTCGTTCTTCGAATTCTAGAAAGAACTAGAGAAATATCATAAAACCATGAAGATGACTACTTAAAACTAGAAGAACGACAAATTGTACTGCAAGGAATAGCATTCTGAATTTGGTCTCCAAGTTATATCACGGGAGAGTTGAATCCAGATAATGATGTAACAACATAAATTAAGAAAATACCAAATGAAAAGATAATTGAACTCACTGTATGCCACTGCAAGTCGTACAAACGAACGTCCAAAAATTAGTACACACATACTGTGGACCCTGTACAAACATTTGCAACACGTTTGAGTATACATTTTACCTCTTAAGGCAACCATAAAAGAAACATTTCAAAGCCTCAACTCCCTCCATTTTCCGTACTTAATCCGCAACAAAGGAATTATAAAATCAATAAAACTATACGCACCACAAACCGAAATCAGGGAAGAACAAGTTTCCTAAAATAAAAAACTGGAATGGAAAATTCGATGCTGCCAAGAAAGTGCTAAAATTTTTTTTGAGCAACTACAAAAAACCAAATTCTCCACCTTTCGCTTAGGTCCCAAACAATCCCCACCCGGAAAAGGGAAAAAAGAGCTTACTTATACTTTTTTCCAAAAAGAGCTTAACAGCGACAGAAGATTTTCTTAAGTAAAGGAAAAAAAATAATGACCGTATCAAAGCCTCTTGCTTCAACTACACTACACACAACAGTATATAAAGAAACACAACGTTTCAGTCATATGCATGCGCAATTAGAAAGCAGTAGAGAAAAACAGTATACCGAGCTATTACAGTTGATACACCTCCGATTCGGAGGCAGCTTCATGAGACCTCGTATGATCTTCTCGTTTCGCTCTTCTTCTCTTCTGCTCCCCATTTCTCAAAGCCAAACAAATCAACCCAAACAAAACGGAAATACTATACCTCAATCTTCACAAGTAAGAAATCGAAACGATTCTCTTCGATACACTCTAGAAAAACAGCAGAAACAGTCCAAAAACTTCCTCGATAGCTCCAATTTTCTAGGGTTTTACAGAATTAGATGAACTGCTGCACATTCAAAAACAAATTGAATGAAAATCAGGATTTTGGAGGATTTCGCATTTCCGATTCGGGGGAAAACACAGAAAAACAGTTCGAAGTCAGCTCGATTGAGACAACAAAATACGTCTGTGCCTTTCGTTTTGAAACGAAAAGCAGTTACTTTTTCGCACAAAAATAAACAGTAACCCGATCTACGTAAGCAATTCACATCTAGGGGATTGGGTGGGCTTGGATTTGGGCCGTCTAACAACCCATTGGGCCTATTAAAGGACAACCCATTAGGCCCATTTACTCGAAGTTTCTTCTCCTTTCTGCTTTCATCTACCGCCCTTATCGCTCCCTCACATCTGCTGTTTAAGCCCTCCGTCTGTGTCACTCGCCCTCTCGCCTACTATGGCCACCGTCCTCAAAACGACTCCGTCCAGAGCTCCTCTCCCACCACGATTAGCTGCCAATTCATTGAATGGTTCGAGGCCGTTTTGCCTCTCGTTTAGGCCTAGAACCATTGCCTGCAAACTTTCTCTAGTAAATTCGCTACTCTTCGCCGGCGAATCTTCTCTCCGGTTCGTGAAGTTCGTGCCTTTGGCTTCACAGGAAGGAAAAATTGAAACTGCCGAAACCGAGGAGACGCTCCAAGAACCTGAAATTGAGGTATTATCAGAACTTTCTACTGTTATCTAATTGTGGGTGGTTTTGAATTTTGTTCCTTTATATTTTAGGCCTGTTTGATTGATGAGAAATTTTCGTAAATGAATAAAAATAAGGGTTTTCCTCACATACAGGATACAATTATCTGTTGAGCAATATGATGGAAAGTATGACTTTATGTATATGTAACTGGGAATGGCAAACTGTGGACTTTGAAAGAATTATTCCTCTACTTTATCATCTTTTATTTGAGGTGTCTAATTATTTGCCTTAATAGCATTACAAAACCAGAGGATTGAGTACTTAGTATTACCATGATCTTCTGCTGTTGGTGCAGTACCCAACTTAAATGGTTTATCAAAAGGATTGCCTTCTGTGTATTTATGTGTGTGTACGACAAGTGAGGCAAAATTTCCTGATTGTTTGTGAGGGCAAATATTTAGGAAAAATGGAGGAGAACGTTGTTCTACTTCAGAGATGACGCGGAGAGGTGGTATTTGGTTGAAGGATTTTAAGAAGCACATGACATACACAAGATATCTTGATATGAGAATGTATATAAGTAGTAGACCAATGTTTTATGATCATGGAGATAACTTTTGGATCAATATTTTGATATAAGTAAGTTCTAATTGTTGACTGAAGTTCAAATAGGTAAACCTTCCGAGAAAGATTATCTGGCAGTTGGCTTGAGCAATTTTATTAGAAGTGTCAGGGCAAATCAGATGGATATAGTGATATACTGAAATATTTTAGGATAAATGCCGTGATATCATTAACATTTCTTTTTCTGGTAATCATGCTCAAGTGCTGAAATGGGATTTGACACCTTTTATGGAAGAGAACTTTTGCATTACATGTAGTGACTTACCGGAAACTTTTATCATTACATTTAACCTCTTGATAGTCTTTCATGGTTTTCATGTAAGACAAGCAAAGGCATTGTGTTCGACAAGCGGGTGTGCTTGAAGCCATAGAGAATAATTAAACTAAACTTGAAGTTTGTTATGATCTTGTCCTTTTATCGTCCCTTTCTCACTTTAAAGTTAAAGAATAACCCAATTCAGCCTTATTGTTTTAATTCATTTCTACGGATATTGTATAGAAACACCATTTCCAAGAAAGGGACAAATATTCGTTTACTTTTCAAAGAATCATCTTTAATGATCAAGCATTTCCATCTGTAAGGTAATGGTTTACGGCTTTACGCGTACATCATCCATTATGTAAGGCTATCATGTATTCTGCTACCATGCCAAATTTGAAAACTCTAAATGTTCACTACATTTACTGCCAACACATTGTCCTGTTTTTAATTCATTTTCTTGCATTATTTCGTTTTCTCTTTCGCTAATAAATTTTTCTAACAGGATACTTTAGATGGTGCTGTTGGTTTGGAAGACAGCTCCAGTGAGGAGGATACCACTGAAGAAATACCTGCTTCAGCCATCATGGATTCTCTTCAATCCTACAAAGAAGCCCTGGCAAGTAATGATGAGGTGAAAGTTTCTGAGGTAGAGGCATTTCTAAAATCTCTTGAAGATGAGAAAATTGACCAAGAAAAGAAAGTGGCAGGATTGTCAGAAGAATTATCAATAGCAAAGGACAAAATTCTGAGGATTAGTGCGGACTTTGATAATTTTCGGAAGAGGACAGAGAGGGATCGCCTTTCACTGGTTACAAATGCCCAAGGAGAAGTTATAGAGAACTTGTTATCTGTTTTGGACAATTTTGAAAGGGCTAAAACTCAGATTAAGGTTGAGAAAGAGGGAGAAGAAAAGATCAACAACAGTTATCAGAGCATATACAAGCAATTTGTAGAAATTATTGGCTCTCTTGGTGTTGTCTCTGTGGAGACAATCGGGAAACCATTTGATCCATTGGTGAGTAACTCAACATCTTTAAACTCTAGTAAAGATAAACAATTTCCGTGCACAATTTTACCGCAGTGGCTGGGGTTGGGAATAAACAGGATGTACGCACAACTTACCCCACATAATATATGGAGAGACTGTTTCTAGAAACTTATGAACTCTAAGTTGCACCCCTACAATTCTACTATTGGGCCTCATGTTCACTTGTAGTGTGCATGAATAACTTCGTACCATCTAGGAAAAATAATGTCATACCATCTTGTTCTCTCATCTCTAAAATGTCTTGCTAGGTACTTTTACTAGTGTAAACCTGTCAACATTTCCACCTTTAATTTGGCATAATGAATTGCCCTATATGATTGTTGCTTTGCGCAGGCAACGTACCGTGTTGGCTTGAAATTCAGTCGAGTACTTGATGAACTTAATCGAATGTTTGACCAAGTTTGTTCAGGTTTTAAGAAGGCCTGGATACGGTTTTAACACGTGCCAAGTCTTGATTGATTCGAGCCAACTTGGTGAGTTCACATGCATAATAATCCGGACAGAAATCTTAAATATTCCTTGTGGCTTGAAATGCATAGATGTACAAATAAAGAAAGGTGACAAGGCAGAGATGAAATAATGTTTGAGAAGTTTGTTTACCTTGCATATAGCTTTAAGATTCACGTCATTAGTTTCCTGATGGATTTTAGTAAGAACTGTTTGCGCGCTCTCTCTCTCTCTCTAATATATTAGAAGAAGATCCTGATAATTGAATTTCTTTTTCTTTTTTTCTTGTTAAAGTTGCATGAAGCAATTATGCGGGAGGAATCCACTGAATATGAAGAAGATATCATAATCGAAGAATATCGTAAAGGGTTCAAACTTGGTGACAGGCTTTTGCGCCCATCAATGGTCAAGGTTTCGGCTGGACCAGGGCCTGCAAAACCTGAGGAAGAAAGCCCTATTGAACCTGAACAAGAAGTGCCACCAGAGGATGAGGTGATTGATGAAAGTGAAAGTGTAGAACAGGGCAGCACAGAAGCAGGGTCCGCTTGAAGACACAAATGTGCGAGCTGTAGTCACTTTTTGTATAAGCATAAGCTGTATCACTATCACCATTACTGGAGTTTTGTTGGGATGTAGTTGTAGAAGAAATCTTATATTGCCTACATGTTTTCTTGGTCTTTATCTGTAACAGAGGGATGAATGAGGAGCATTTGAGTAGGGCATACCTATTTTGGCGAGTGATTTAACTGTAAAACTTCAGTGGAGTGCCTTTCACTGTTTTGAATTTTCTTTTTTCCTTGTGGCATAAATTTTTTAGTTCAGACATAAGAGTCATTCTATGAAAAATATCATGTATTTGCAACTTCTTTATGTCACAATCTGTGAATGCGCGAGATGAAATAATGATTGAACAATTGATGACATTGGCACAATTGGCATTTAGTCAAATAAAGTGGAGAGAATATGAAAGAATGTTTGGTACACTTCCTTGTATGCATAATGAATGGTGTATATAGAACAAGCATACCTTTGTTTCTTGTATTGAAAAATATCATGTATTTGCAGCTTCTTTATGTCACAATCTAGGCTATCAGGTTTTCAGAAATTGAGCATGTAATTTTTTTATTGCACCTCTGGAGTTCTACCACTGGATCGCCTCTATTTCATAATAAAAGTATGCAAAGTTCACACCACATGGGCTCCTGTATTTCAGTCAATGTGGAGCATGAAAACAAAAGTATACTAAATATGAACTGGTTAAATAATTACACCCACAGAAAATGCATTCATCTCATCAAGCTCACTTGCCCATATACAAAGGAAAGAAACAGCCTATAAAAAACCACTTTAGGCTCCTCATTATTAGTATAAGACTAGGTGTGTCCCTGCGCTACGCGAGTTATGGTTATATGTATTAATTAAAATATTCATACAGATGTGTAGATAGATGATATGAAAAAAAGATATAAGGTTATTTGATATTGATGCTTTATAAGTCGTTTTTTTTTAAAAACGTTTTAAGGGAATCTAAGTTCAAGTTAGTCGAGCAAATATTTCCCAGTTCATTCATGAAGGATAGATATCGGAATTGTCGAATTGATCAACCACTTTTAAACTCAAAATCAAAACAACAAAAGACAGAAGACTAAAAAGAGGGGAAAAATAGTTACTTTCAGACCGCAAGTCCAGAAACTAATAATTTATAACCACCACGAGTTAGTATCATAAATTTACATCATTTATTGTCATAAAAAAGAAAAAAAAACCATGTGGTTTGTCACATCATATCCGCAAGAAGCTCTGGACATACAGTTTGCAGATCCCACAACATGAATACAAAGATATATGTGAAGGCCAAGGAATTTGGTGACACAGGTGTTTGTGTAAGACGCATCGTCTCATTATCAATATAGTCCACACTCTGCCTAATTCCATTTAGATACTAAACTAGTATATATTCTGCTAGTCTAACTTGTCGAAAGTCTCTAGAGATACTCAAGAAGCTATAGACAAAACCCAAAAGGCCGAATGCAGTCAATACGGAGGAAGCAAGGTCATCTTTGTTGGGCACTGAGCAGTCCTGGAAGTCCAAAAAATATGGCAAGGCATGCCATGGATTGCAAGCTCATCTTCGTTGATTGATACATGCCGCCTTCTTATATAGTCGAATGTTGTTGTCTTTCGTAAAGAATATATTGGAGCACTGAAATCAGTTGTCAAAGCCACTTGAGAAAGAAATCTTCGAGTTTTTTTATTAAAGTAACAGAAGAACATACTTTTAGATCTCTGTGAACGATCCAATTGGAGTGCAGGTAGTCCACAGCTAGTAATAGTTGGCTCAGCCATTTGCAGAGCTTCTGAAAGAGAGAACAAATATAATGTGACTTAACAAAACATTGAACAATTTTTTTTTTCATTTACAGAAATCTTTTGAAAATTTTCCACACTCTACTTACCTCTTATGGAATAAGCTTCCCTTTAGTTCTCTTGATCATCTCAGCCCTGCATTATTTAGCAAAGTTAGTCCAGGCAAAGCCTAACTATCTTTTGAGATTAAATTCACAATATTCTTGCCCCAACTCACGTCCCCTCCCTCACAGTAAGATATCACAATGCAAAATATAGTAGTCTCGTTGAACATAGAACACATAGAAGCCATGAGCACAAATGATTTGTAGGTAGTCCACAGCCACGAGTATTGATAGTTTCTTGACATTACCAACAAAGTTTGAGTTAATATATTGTTGAGAGGAGTACCTTTTACACCACCCATCTTTGTACTCTAGAATATATGGGTTCCATAGTGTTTCTATCAATCTCACCTGTAATAGAACTAAAAATCAGTTCTGTTTATGCAACCCAATTCACCCAAGTTTATTTAAATACTAAATTATGGTAGACGTTATAGGTAGGAAAAGCAGCAGACTGTATATAGATTGAAAGATCACCACTTGCTGTCCTGCGCCGCATGTTCTAAGGCTCCATCCTAACAAGCGTCAAGATGGACAGCCCACTGTACATTTAATTTAAAATTTTGCAAGCCTTCACACGCAATAGTCAAGGTCTAGTTTGAAAATTTCAGAATGAAGTAGTGCCACCTACCTTCTCATGAAACAGAAAGATCATGAAGCAGTATATAACAGTCACTAAAGTAAGGACTTTACCTCCAACCATAAAGAAGCTTTGTAAGTGATAAAACATTCAAAAGAATAAGCCAAAACCTATATCTTAAAACTGACCTGAACTCCCAAGAGTTCCAGATTCTGTATTGACTGGCCAGCAAGCTGCAATTCAAAATCAAGAGAAAATTTAAACGCAAAAAATCCACAAAAGATACAAAGGATAAAGACTGCTCCAGTCTTCAATGATGTTTGAAATCCACACCACAAGCTCAATTAAAGATCCAACTTCGCAGACTAACTACAGGTCAAGGAATTCAAATCCGTAAATTTTCTAATTTCATAGCAACTTACTTCCTCTGACGATGCTAAGACCAAAGAAGGGTTTGATGCGGCACAAATTGCATGAAATCAGCAATCACGGTTGGGTCGCTTTCCATCCGTGTTGGGTTGACGGTCACCACATCGTCATACAAAATACCCATGCCGATTTCCGGCTTCCTGTTTCTGCAATTGTTTAAGATGATTTCTCAAGAACCCTAAAACACATCAATTGACTGTAAAAATCAGAGAAAAGATGCTCAATCAAACCCTCCAGACTGAGTCAAGGAAAGCTAATTTAATCATGCATACATATACAGAGAGCTACAAAGAGAAAGGTGCTCTTACCGGATCGCAAATTGGGAGCAGTTGACTGTTAAAAAAGCAGAAAAGGGCCTCAATCAAACCATTCAATATGATTTAATTAAAATAATCTAATCATACAAACACAGTCAGAGAGATACAAAGAAAGATGGGGTTCTCAACGGATAGCAATTTTGGGAGCAAAAGCGAGCCGAGAAAGGATTTTGAAGGAGATAAACGGTAGGGGAAGAGTCGTAAACGGAGATCATTGCTGGCAGTATTTAATTTACATGAGGAGATGAGGAAGCGTTATGCATGAATCTTGCAGTTGAAGAGAAGAAAATCCCTTCTAGAAATGTCCAGCCAAGTCGGAACTACGAAAGCAATCAGTTCGTTTTTCCATTGAAATTGAAGCGAGGGAAGAATGAGTAAGGTGCATGAATAAGTGTAAGGGCATCTCCAATCATAAATTGGAAATTAGGGATACAATTTAAATTTGACATTCATAAATAATGTAAAAGTGAGGGTGATATAATTCATTTACTCCAATGAGATGGGTGAGAAATGGGGATGTAAAGTGATTTCTTTATATTTTTTGAATTTTTTTTAATATGAAACTCTCTCTTAACTATCAAACTTTATTTCCCTCTAAAATTTTCCATCTCCTCTTTTGAGAGCTATATTTAACACTTCCCGATGAAAAATTGTATAATACAACCCCATATATTACTTGGGTTGGAGAAGAAAATTTTATTCTAAAACTATTATTTTGAAAGTTAGGAAGAATATATTCCTATAATATACCACTTGAGTTGCAGATGGTCTAAGAGTCGTGTGGAAGGAAAAATAGAAGAGTTGTAAATGGGAACCCATAACTCTGCCATAAAATGGATTAAATTTAATTAAAAATATAATACGCGTGTTCATCAAATATTTATCTTTAGTGGATGATGTGGCTTCATAAGAAGCCTCCTTCTCTCATATGAGTCTCTGCTGTTAGTTATAGTATTGATTGATTGATATTGATTGATGATGATGATTACTTTTTTTTACTAAACATATATAGTCCATCATTTAGGGTTAAACTAGCAATGTGAGCTCACTCATGTCTCACACTCTATTATCTCAATTGTTTATGCTACAATAATACACTCTTGATAGTAATATACTATTGCAATAGTCCATTATCTCTTTTCATCTCTTTCCTAATGGCATAAATTAATTGAATGAGTAGGTCTTACAATCTATACTATTCATTAATTAGAGAATATTCCATAGATTAAATGTGGGTTAAATTTTTACATGTTTTAAAGTATCAAATACTATCCATTGTTAACATAACACCCCATTTATGGAAAAAAATATATCTCAATCACTCTAAAACCATCCAAATGTGGAATGTGGATGCTCTTAAACCCTTTATAATCAAGGGATTTTCTTCTTCATCTCTTTCTTCTGATAACGTTGAAGCACTATTTCCCTGGAATTTGCAAAGACTCTCATACACTGAACACTCAGAGACTAGCCTTACATTATTCTTTTTGTCATCACCATTATCACTGATTTGATCGTCGGAGACCCTTTAGTTGACACCCATGGTGTCCAAGGTCTCTTATCATCACCGTTTGCTCATTTTGCAAATTGTTGGTGACCCATGGATGGCCCGGGGGTGGGGCGACATGTGGTTTTGGCGTAAGTGGCCTAGTATTCTGTCAGTTGTCACATGTGGTTTTTTAGTTCTTATTAATTTCTGTCTCTTTCTGTTTGTGGTCTTCTTTGGTGGCTGTAGTCCTCTTGTCCTTCAGTGTTTCGTCAATCCTCCGGATAGAGAAGTGACCACTTCGAGTGGCTTTGTATTGATTATTGTCTAAATACAATTGGGTTCTAACCCTTCCTTCAAAAAAAAAAGAAAGGTTCTTCTCTGTTTTGTTAGGTTTTAGCTTGGTTGCCATTAGGTTGAAGTGGCCTGGGAAGAGTAGTTGAAATGGAGGGGGACATGGAAGAGAAGCTTTTGAGAAAATCAGAACAAAAAACTGAAGTCGATGAGGAGGTCTCATTAAAGGAGAAAGTATGGAGTGAGACCAAAAAGATATGGTTAGTAGCTGGTCCTGCCATTTTCACTAGGTTTTCAACATTTGGGGTAATTGTAGTTAGTCAAGCATTCATTGGACACATTGGCCCTACAGAGCTAGCTGCATACTCACTTGTCTTCACAGTCTTCTTGAGGTTCAGTAATGGCATCTTGGTATGTACTCTAATTTCTTCTTTCAAAATGCTCGGAAAGACGATGACTTTCATCTTCTTGGACTGGTCAAATTGAGTAAAAAAAGGATTCTTTTTTTTCTGTTTGTTTTTTTTTCATAAAGATGTCAATAATTTGATCGAAAGATTTGATCTTTAAGGGGTCTAAAAGAAGAATCAACTCAATAGTTGTTCTGATTATGAACTGATATATGCTTGGTGATCTTGCTATTGTGTAGGCCAGCTAACCAAAACATATTTGTGTGATTGGATTAAACATCTTACTCAGGATGTTATAAAAGAAAGTACCACTGATGGGTATTTGTCAGAGGGCTTTAATTTGAAATTTATTTGCTTCATGGTTCTCATGGCATTGACTGATTCTTGCTTAGGTCAATATCAATGGACAGTAGTGAGGATTACTTTGATTGCTAGAAGTCATACAACTAGTAATCTGATTAATAGCCTTTCAATTTGATAAAAAAAAAAGATTAATAGCCTTTCAATTTGATGAACATTGTTGTTTGTGGATCTAAATGTGCAGCTGGGCATGGCTAGTGCATTGGAAACTCTATGTGGGCAAGCATATGGTGCAAAACAATACCACATGCTTGGAATATATCTTCAAAGATCATGGATAGTATTGTCATTGACCGCAATCTTCGTTCTCCCCATATTTATCTTTACAACTCCAATTTTAAAGTTCCTTGGCCAGGAAGAGGGTATTGCTGAAGTTGCTGGAAGTATTTCTCTCTGGTTAATCCCAGTGGTGTTTTCTTACATTGTATCCTATACCTGCCAAATGTTCCTGCAAGCACAGAGCAAGAATATGATTATTGCATATTTGGCTGCATTTTCAATTCTGATCCACATTCTTCTTTCATGGCTTCTCACTGTGAAATTTAAGCTTGGTCTTTCGGGGGCATTGTTATCAACAATTTTGGCATATTGGATTCCAAATGTGGGCCAGCTATTGTTTATTGTTTGTGGAGGATGCCGTGAAACATGGAAAGGTTTCTCTTCCCTTGCTTTCAAGGATCTTTGGCCAGTTGTTAAGCTTTCTTTGTCTGCTGGCGCGATGCTTTGGTAAGGACTTCATACGTTACTCCGTGAACCATTGTGAGCAGTAATTTTTCCATTTTATGTTTGTAAAACTGGAAAATTTCAGTTGAGGTCTGAAATTTAGGGCCATAATGGTGGAACATAGACTTTAGGATTGTTTTCGCTACGATAGATGTCCTCTCCAGCACTACTGCTATAAACTCAATGACTTGAGCAATTGATGTTCTGTCCAAAGCTTCGTCGGGTTTTCTTGGTTACTTTAACTCGTAGCAGAAGAGTTCTGTCCAAAATATAATCATGCTTAAGCCTAGCTATATGTAAGTGTAACGAGTATTTTCTTGAAGAAGATCTTTGTATTGATTAAAGACATACTTGTGATTCTGATTTCTTATGTGTTTCAAAATTCAAATCATTTGAAGAAAATATGAAACATAGCTTTTATTTTCTTTGATATAGTGATCTGACAATTTCTTCTTAATTTATCTTACTTGACAGCGTTGAGCTTTGGTACAATACAATTCTTGTTCTTCTAACTGGAAACTTGAAAAATGCCGAGGTTGCACTTGATGCTCTTGCTATCTGGTAACTTGTAGCTTACCTTCATTTATAACTCATTGTTCATGTTTTCGGTCGTTTTTTTAATATTAATAAAATATTTTATATTTCCGGCAGCATCAACATAAATGGATGGGAAATGATGATATCCCTTGGTTTCTTCGCTGCAGCTAGGTATAAACTATAATCACCCTTAAAATCATCCACGCATTGACATCCCATGGTAACATTTTTTTGTTGGCAATATTGCAGTGTCCGAGTATCAAATGAGCTAGGAAGAGGGAGTTCAAAAGCTGCAAAGTTCTCAATCAAAATGCTAGTTTTGACATCATTTTCCATTGGATCAGTGCTGTTTCTTATCTTCCTATTTGCGAGGGGATATGTCGCTTACGTATTTACTGAAAGTCCCGAGGTGTTTAATGCAGTTGCGAATTTATCGCCATTATTGGCTATCTCGATACTTCTGAACAGCGTGCAACCAGTGCTCTCTGGTAATTCTCCCATTTCGTCCTTTCTTTCCTTGTGGCAACATGATATAGCTAACCTTGAGGAAGTTTGGCATCTCTAATTGTCTTTACAATAATTTTGTGATAGGTGTTGCTATCGGGGCTGGATGGCAGAGTGTTGTGGCATATGTTAACTTAGCTTCTTACTACCTGGTTGGGATCCCTGTTGGAGTTGTGCTTGGTTATGTATTCAATCTGCAGGTTAAAGTGAGTATTTTCTCATTCATCTACAAACACGTTGTAGTATATGGAGCATCTGATACGCTCAGACCCTTTTCTTTGTTAGGGTGTTTGGATGGGGATGCTGAGTGGAGTCCTGATTCAGACTATTGTAATCATTGTGATAACTTCCAAAACTGACTGGGATAATCAGGTAGCTGCCTTTGCCTTTGCCTAAATTAGATGTAAGTTTTTCCCATGTTAGGAAACCGATTTCTTATTTGCTCAGATATGGACATTGCAGGTTGTTATAGCTCGTAACCGTGTACAGAAGTGGTTTGTTGCAGAATCTGAGGAACATGATAACAACCAGCAAGATGCTTGACTTCATATTTCATTTTGTTCTTGCCCATTGTTAGTGACTTGGGCTTATGGCCCATAGAATTATGTTTTGTTAAGCTTATATAAATACTCAATAATATGTGTGTGGGTCTCTAACACAAAGAGAACACACTTGCCCTAATTCTCTTAACCTACACCCATGTTGGGGATTCATCATATGCGATTGTCTGAATGGGCTAAGTTGCATTGCATTACAGTAGTATGTGTGCCTTGATTTCAGGTGAATCGAATTTTGCATTGTGGATTGCATTAATAAATTCCCACCAATTTAAAGACACAGATATGTTTGTAACTTTGTATCCAAAACAACAATTTATGAATGAAAGCAAAAATCTTAGAAATTACCAAATGGCTGCAATGATTACATAGAATTGTTTGGTGGTAATTGGAGTTTGTGTATGTTCTTGGTGGGTGGTGCTCTGATTCTTGGGGAGGCTTCACTTTGGCTGCCTTTTCTAATTCGTTTCCTGTTTTAAGGCTCTCAATTTCTTCAGGTGTAATGATATGGTAAGTCTCGCTTCTATGTTAATTCATCAGTAACTGAAGTCTGAAAAAATGTAGAAAGACCCACAGAAATTTAGTTCTGTTGTGCAAACGTTCTTGTATTCGTTTAATTTATCTCTTGAAGGGGGTGTTTATGCAACCAAATCAAAACCAAACACCGAATGTTATTTATATTGTTAATTTGTACTAATAGCTTGGAGTTATGGTACAATGCTGTTGTAGTCCTATTAGCTGGATACATGAAAAATGCCACAACTGCAGTATCTGCATTCTCTGGTAAGTTTTATGATCATTAATCTCGATTCTCAATTATGCTTATGATGATCACTTTTTCGGGGACTAATTTGTCTACAAAATCCTGACTTTACAGCCTCAATGTCAATTCTTGGGAATTCCTGTTATCTACTGGCTTAATGTCTGCTTCAAGGTATGGCTTGATTACAAATTAGATTGAATCTTATGATTTCATTTTAAAGACATTGATTTGGATCTCATTATTTCGTAATTACAGCGTGTGGATCTCAAATGACCTTGGAAGAAAAAATGCAAAATTTTCAATCAAAATCATCATAACCACTTCACTTATAACTGGGTGTCATATTTTGCATCCTCTGCTTAGGATTTGGCAATAAGATTGCTTACTTGTTCATAAACGAAAATGCAGTTGTGGAATATGTTTCGAGCCTCTCTGTTCTACTTGCAATCTCAGTTCTACTCTACGGTTTCCAGACAGCATCCTCAGGCAATTATTATGTTATACTTATAGTCATGTCGTAATTAATTATTGTTAGCGACAACAATTTAACGGGTAATAGTATTTTTAATCACAGGGGTAGCTGTTGGTGCTGGATGGCAGAATATTGTTGCATATGTTAGTATCTTTTGTAATTGTGCTGTTGGGGGGAATTGTTCTTGGATTTGTAGCTCATCTGCAAGTGGACTACCTTTCATTTAAACAGTCAATCTTGAGCCAGGAACAAGGCATGGTGGATATAGCTAATAGCCTAACAAAGCTGATTTTTGGTCTTCAAAAAACCTAGTTGCAGATCTCAAATACACAGCTGCCACCCTCCTTTGCCCTCTCTCTCTCTCTCTCTCTCTCTCTCTGACCCTACTTGATCATCTGTCTCTCTCCTATCCACTACGTTATGGTCCAACAAACTTGTCTTCAAGTTTCATTATACTTTGTCTCTCTCTCTCTCTCTCTCTGGTTCACTCAATAATATTTCATTTTCACTTTAATTCAAAGCTTGAAGACGAAAATATAATGCTACATTATTATAGATCATCCCCCTCCACCACCTTGAGTCAAAATTCAGACATTATTTTGCTTGTTATATTTTCTTTTTATTTAGAGGCTCCACACAATTATACACATCACACTCTGTGTCATGAGGTCAAAGAGGCCAAATACTTGAACCAAAAAACATTAAAAAAGACGTGAAGAAGAAAAAAAAAGAAACTGCTTACTCTCTCTCCCTTCTCTATATCTGTGCTAGCCTACATATTTGATCAATATGAATTCTTCCTTTACAGAGAATACAAGCAACAAAAACAGGATGGATGATGAGATACTTCCTGGATCAGCATCAAAAGATAAAAGATGTAGTTGGAAGGAAGAGATTTTGTTAGAACAAAAGAAAATATGGAGAGTTGGGTTTCCTGCTATGTTAGCTAGGGTGACTCAATATGGTATGTTTGTAGTCACACAAGCATTCATTGGACATACTGGACAAGTAAATCTTGCAGCTTATTCACTTGTACAGATTCTTCTTGTGCAATTGGGAAATGGGATTTTGGTCAGAACTTCTTCTATCTACCCTACTTTCAAAGTTTTAGTTTTCTTGTATTAATTAGATATAGGCTTTGTAGTTAGTCTTTATCATTAGATTAAATTTGGAAAGGATTCAATATGGTAAATGTTCAAGGATTGTATGAGAGACATTAAGTTTTGGGAAGTCTTTACCTTGATTATTTGTGTTCATTTAAATTCTTGCTGCTACTAACTGATATGTACTAAAGATGTTCTTTTCCAATCATTATTTTGTAGGTGGGCATGTCAAGTGCATCAGAGACTCTATGTGGACAAGCATTTGGGGCAAAGCAATACCACTTGATGGGAATCTACTTACAGCGATCGTTGATCATCAATCTTTTTGCAGCAACAATACTATTACCAGTCTTCGTTTTTTCATCATCAATCTTCAAACTCATCGGTGAGGAAGATGCCACCGCGGACACTGCTGGATACATCTCTCTGTGGTTCATTCCAATCCTCTACTTTGTGGCTATTAATGTGACTATCCAAAAATACCTGCAGTGTCAGCTCAAGAACATGATTGTTGCGTGGGTGTCTACTGCCTCATTTGTCATACATGTGTTTCTGTCGTGGATTTTCTCGAGCAAACTGAATCTGGGGATTCCCGGTGCAATGACTGCGATGATTGTATCGACTTGGTTGATTGTAATTGGAGAGTGTGTGTATATATTTGGTGGCTGGTGTCCCAATACTTGGGAAGGATTCACTTTTGCTGCCTTCTCTGATCTAGTTCCTGTCTTAAAACTCTCAATATCATCAGGTGTCATGGTTTGGTAAGTCTCTATAACATTGCTGTCTCATTCTTTCATGTATATATCACACACTGTAACAATCACTTCAATTTATTTTGTTTTGACAGCATAGAAGTATGGTATCATGCTGTTTTTGTCCTACTAGCAGGACACCTGAAAAATGCCACAACTGCGATTTCTGCTTTCTCCATTTGGTAACCTTGTGCTCAAATCTCGATTATTTATGTAAATATCGGGTTGTATCTACCAAAACTAATAATTCTTGATGCAAATGGCTTTAATTGCAGCCTCAACATTTTAATTTGGGAATTGATGGCATGCGTCAGTTTCTTGACTGCTTCAAGGTATGAGAAATATTACTGAAATTTCTACTAAATCTCAATCTCCTTTATCTATTCAATTTTTCTTTTCTTCGTGATAGCGTGCGGGTCTCGAATGAACTGGGGAAAGGAGATGCTAAAGCTGCAAAATTTTCTATCAAAGTCATCTTATGTACTTCACTTAGTGTTGGTGTCTTCTTTTGGGCACTCTGCTTAGCATTTGGTCGTAAAATTGCTTTCCTGTTCACAAATGACAAGGCCGTAGCGGAATACGTTTCGAGCCTCTCTGTCTTACTTGCTTTCTCAGTTCTATTCAACAGTTCCCAGACAGTATTTTCAGGCATGTATATCCAGTTATGCTATCTTAACATGGCAATCTTTTGAAGCACGCAGCCGCGTGGTGCATACAGAGCGAACTATTCTTTCACCTTTTACTAAAGCTTCATTTGAAGCTGCACTCTCTAGCAGTAACTCAGGCTGTAATGGTTTCTTGCAGGGGTGGCTGTAGGTTCTGGGAGGCAAGCTATGGTTGCATATGTGAACATCTTTTGCTATTACGTTATCGGGGTGCTGGTAGGAGTTGTTCTTGGATGGGTAGCTGGTCTCCAAGTAAAGGTAGGAGAACCAATGAGAAAAGTTTCAGTCTAATCGCAGTCTGTGTTTGTCAGTCCAATCCATGATAAAATGAGTAGGTAGTAACGTAGTATATTGTACATTGGACAGGGCCTGTGGATGGGAATGATATTAGGAGTTACCTCGCAATCGCTTTTGCTTGCTTACATCACTTGGAGAACTGATTGGGAAGAACAGGTAAAAGATAATAGGAGAAGTCTAAATCATGTTAATCAGACTGAAACTGTATCTGATTACAATACTTATGTCCTCTTTTTTTTTCTTCTATTTTGACAGATTAATAAAGCGAAAGAACGTCTCAATCACTGGTTGTTGAAACCGTCAGAGGAATCCCATGAAAGTTCAGCTCAAGAAAGATTAAACTAATGAACAATACTATTGTTTTTTCCTCTGAAAGTTCAGCTCAAGAAAGATTAAACCAATGAACAATACTATTGTTTCACTTCCAGATTCTGTTCTTCAGTATCATGTGCGAAATTTCACTTTAATCGGCCTGTTCCCCTCCAATGCATACCGTGACTCGGCTTACAATAATAAGCTCATTTATTCAAACTGTTGCTCTCACTGTGATTACCTACAGAACTGTCTGGGACAAACAGGTATCTTCTTTGCCTTTTAAATCTCCTTATGTGAAAAAAGTGTTGCTAGGGCACTGATTCTTTCATCTAACAAGAACAAAACGTTCGCTTAGATAGATTTGGTTATTTGCAGTTTATTATAGCTCGTAGTTGCGTAAATAAATGGCTTGTACCAGAATTGAAAGAGTATAACAATAACACACAAGATGTGTGACTTCAGGTTTCATTTTTCTCTTTGCATTTAGATTCCATCTGATTCCGCATATGGATTCATATGGCCGTCCTCAAACTGTTTGGGACAAAGGCTGTGATAGTGATGATGCATTTGGAGAAAAAGAAAAGCATCAACTGTAAACCTTATTTTCTGGAGAAAAAAGCATCAATTGCGGTGAACGGTAACATTGACTATATAGAAATTTGAATGCTTAAACTTATTCATTCAACTATATTTAGCTGTCATATATGCAACATAGAAAACCAAATGATGCAAATATTTGTGTATTGCTCAAGTTGGTGTCTTTTCATGCCAAAAGTGTTAAGAAACAACTCTACTGGCATTCTAGCAGCTTGTCAGTAAGGTTTTGGGACTATAAAAACTAACAAGTGCGATAATTCTCAATAGCCGTTGTGCATAGGAATCTGAATTCTTCAATCCCATGTCATCTTATTCTTGAAGCTGCTATTGTTCAACTCAGGACTTTAGTAGCCACCGGCTGATGTCTTGATAGCCTATGAGGACAGAAACGTTTGTTGTCAGTTGACACATTTAGGTGCAGTGCAGGCCAAAGGTTTTTTTGCTAGTCTTGAAACTTGAAGTTTAAAGTTGTTAACCTGTTCATCCCAATCTGTTCTCCATGGGTAAAATATAACATTTGGTCCCTGATAGGATTGTCTCACATCGAAAGATGTGGGAGCTAAGGTGTTGTTTATAGGGAGAGGTATGGGCCTCCCTTAGTACCCAAGGTTTTCTAGTATGGGTTGGGAGGCTTTGGGTACAGCCGGCCCATATGGGTGGATGTCGGTGGCCGGCCATGGTGCTCGACCCACGGGGGCAAGGGCCCTGCGGATGGGCCGGCCATGGTGCTCAACCAATGTGGGCCTTGGTCTTGAAGGGGAGGGTATTGATAGGATTGTCCCACATCGGAAGATGTGGGAGCTAAGGTGTTATTTATAGGGGGAGGTATGAGCCTCCCTTAGTACCCAAAGTTTTCTAGGATGGGCTGGGAGGCCTTGGGTACAGCCGCCCATATGGGTGGGTGTCGGTTGGGCCTTGGGTGCTGAGCGTGTATGCGTGTGACTCTATCAGTCCCTCAACTATATAATACCCCTAGTTTCACTTTCATCCTTAAACTTTTTTTACTCTTAACTTCGTCCTTGAACTATTGAAAGATGTCTATTTTGTCCTTCAAGTAAGAGAGTAACTGGAAAAATCCAAAGTGACATTTATTTGGCAATCAGAATAATCCTAGTTGACAAACTTTAACAAACGTGAATGATATTATGCCTAAACTATTAATGTCTAGCACTTTTAGTGCTTAACCTATACAACAAAATAGTTTGGGAATTTTGAATAGTTGGATATTTTGTGGATTTTGTGAGATGACATGCGTAAAATTTAAGCAAAGTGAGATGAAATGTGTAAAAATTACGCCAATTGAGATGTCGCATATGATTTTTCTGATGCCAGAGTCATTTGAGGGACGAACGGGGTACTTTTTGAATACTTATGGGACGATCTTAAGAGCAAAAAAAAGTTTTAAGGACAAATGAAATCATTCCAATCTGAATTCCCTATTCAACCAAAGAATGAAAATCGAGTGTAACCTCTTGTGCATTTTTTCATTATCTTCCTTCTTATGCTTATATGACATCAAATACCAGACAATCTGTCGAAGACTTAAACTCTCTCTAATCAACATCAACACAGTTTTGACTCTTACATCAAATTAAAGACATTGATTTGGATCTCATTATTTCGTAATTACAGCGTGCGGGTCTCCAATGAACTTGGAAGAAAAGATGCAAAATTCTCCATCAAAATCATCATAACTACTTCACTTATAATTTGCTTACTTGTTCATGGCAGTTGCAGAATATGTTTCGAGCCTCTCTATTCTACTTGCAATCTCAGTTCTACTCAACAGTTTCCAGACAGCATTCTACGTGCTCATCTTCAATTTGAGGTAAGATATGATATAAAATTTATTGTGATCCAAGGACTTGGATATGTAGCTCATCTGCAAGTGGCCTACCTTTCATATAAAGAGTCAATCTTGAGCCAGGAACAAGGCATGGTGGATATAGTCATATTTGTATTTTAATCGGTTTTACGAATTCAATGATACAAATTCAACATGATTGTTGGATTCGTAAAACCGATTAAAAAATAAATATAATTTTCAAAACTAAAATATTTTCTACTCCTATAATGGAACTACAGCAAATTTACAGCAGCCAGCCCCTGGCATACCTAAACCCAGTTGTAGATCTCAAATACACAGCCGCCACCCTTCTTTGTCCTCTCTCTCTCTCTCACGTCGACTACTTTATGGTCCAAAAGATCATGAGTCTGTCTCTTTCTCTTTGGTTCACTCACTAATACTTTATTCTCACATTGATGATTGATTCAAAGCTTGAAGTACAAAAAATAATAATTTATTCAGAGACATTATTTTGCATGTTATATTTTCTTTTCCTTTAGAGGCCCCACACAATTAGGAAACATCACAGTCTGTGTCATGATGTCAAAGAGGCCAAATACTTGGACCCAAAAACATTGAAAAATACATGAAGAAGCAAAAGAAGAAATTGCTTACTCTCTCTGTTACAGTTTGCAAGGATCATGTAAGCCTCTCTCCCTTCTCTCTGTTGGTGCTAGCACCTCTACATATTTTATCATTATGAATTCTTCATTTGCAGAGATTACAAGGAGCAAAAACAAGATGGATGATGAGAGACTTCTTGGATCAGCATCAAAAGATAAAAGACATGGTTGGAAGGAAGATATTTGTGTAATTACTAATTATGCAGTTGGTAGGAATTGTTCTTGGATATGTAACTCATCTGCGAGTGGCATACCTTTCATTTAAGGAACAAGGCATGGTGGATAGATATAGTTAATAGGCCTAACAAAGCTGATATGGTCTTCAAAAAACCTAGTTGCAGATCTCAAATACACAGCTGCCACCCTCCTTTGCACTCCCCCCTCCCCTCTCTGACCCTACTTGATCATCTCTCGCTCTCTCACGTCCACTTCTTTATGGTCCAACAAACTCCTAGTTTCACTCACTAATACTTCATTTTCACTTTGATCAATTCAGACTTCAGAGACATTATTTTGCATGTTTTATTTTTTTCTTCAGTGGCCCCACACAATTATACACACCACACTTGTGTCATGAGGTCAAAGAGGCCAAATACTTGAACCCAAAAACATTGAAAAAGACAAAGAATAAAAAGAAGAAACTGCTTACTCTCTCTATTGCAGTTTGCAGGATCATGTAAGCCTCTCTCCCTTGTCTCTCTCTGTGCTAGCACCTCTACATATTTTATCAATATGAATTCTTCATTTACAGATATTACAAGCAACAAAAACGGGATGGATGATGAGAGACTTCTTGGATCAGCATCAAAAGATAAAAGACATGGTTTGAAGGAAGATATTTGGTTAGAACAAAAGAAAATATGGAGAGTTGGGTTTCCTGCTATGTTAGCTAGGGTGACTCAATATGGTATGTTTGTAGTCACACAAGCATTCGTTGGACATACTGGACAAGTAAATCTTGCAGCTTATTCACTTGTACAGATTCTTCTTGTGCAATTGGGAAATGGGATTTTGGTCAGAACTTCTTCTTTCTTCCCTACTTTCAAGTTTTAGTTTTCTTACAATTTACATTTAGTAGATATATGCTATGCTAGGCAGAGGAGTTCTTAGGAGTTGGGGGAATAGAGGGTTCAGGAGCGTTTCAATGGATATTTGACCTTAATTATAATGGAACGCTCCCAAATATCTCCTTCCCAATTCCTATGAACGCTCCTACCAATCATAGCAGTAGTGTTAAGATTGTTGTAGTTAGTCTTGATAGTTAGATTAATTTTGGAAAGGATTCGATGTGATAAATGCTCAAGGATTGTATGAAAGACATGAAGTTTTGGGAAGTCTTCACCTTGATTATTTGTGTTTATTCAATTTCTTGCTGCTACTAACTGATATGTACTAAACATGTTCTGCTTCAAATTCCAATCATGATGTTGTAGCTGGGCATGTCAAGTGCAACAGAGACTCTATGTGGACAAGCATTTGGGGCAAAGCAATACCATGTTATGGGAATCTATTTACAGCGATCCTTGATCATCAATCTTTTTGCAGCAACAATATTATTACCAGTCTTCATTTTTTCATCATCAATCTTCAAACTCATCGGCGAGGAAGATGCCACCGCGGACGTTGCTGGATACATCTCTCTTTGGTTCATTCCAATTCTCTACTTTATGGCTATTGCAGTGACCATCCAAAAATACCTGCAATGTCAGCTCAAGAACATGATTGTTGGGTGGCTCTCTGCTGCCTCGTTTGTCATACATGTGTTTCTGTCATGGATTTTCTTGAGCAAACTGAATCTGGGGATTCCCGGTGCAATGGCTGCGATGATTATATCGACTTGGGTGGTTGTAATTGGAGAGTTTGTGTATATATTTGGTGGCTGGTGTCCCAAGACTTGGGAAGGATTCACTTTTGCTGCCTTTTCTGATCTAGTTCCTGTCTTAAAGCTGTCAATATCATCAGGTATCATGGTTTGGTAAGTCCCTAATTCCCCTATAACATTACTGTCTTATTCTTTCATGTATATATCACAAATTGTAACAATCACTTCAATTTACTTTGTTTTGACAGCATAGAAGTATGGTATGATGCTGTTCTTGTCCTGCTAGCAGGATACCTGAAAAATGCCACAATCGCCATTTCTGCTTTCTCCATTTGGTAACCTAATGCTCAAATCTCGATTACTTGCGCAAAAATTGGTTTGTGTCTACCAAAACTAATGATTCTTGATGCAAATGCTTTAATTGCAGCCTCAACATTATAATTTGGGAGTTCATGGTATGCATCAGTTTCTTGGCTGCTTCAAGGTATGGGAAATATACTGAAGTTTCTACAAAATCTCAATCTTCTTTATATATTCAGTCTTTCTTTTCTTCGTTATAGCGTGCGGGTTTCGAATGAACTGGGGAAAGGAGATGCTAAAGCTGCAAAATTTTCTATCAAAGTCATCTTAACTACTTCAATGAGTGTTGGTGTCTTCTTTTGGGCACTCTGCATAGCATTTGGTAGTAAAATTGCTTTCCTGTTCACAAATGACAAGACCGTAGCGGAATACGTCTCGAGCCTCTCTGTCTTACTTGCTTTCTCGGTTCTATTCAACAGTTCCCAGACAGTATTCTCAGGCATGTATATCCAGTTATGCTGTTTTTGTAAGCTTCATTTGAAGCAGCACTTGCTAGCACAGAAGAGTTTCCTGCATTAACTCAGGCTGTAATGGGTTCTTGCAGGGGTGGCTGTAGGTGCTGGGAGGCAAGCTATGGTTGCATATGTGAACATCTTTTGCTATTACATCGTTGGGGTGCCGGTAGGAATTGTTCTTGGATGGGTAGCTGGTCTCCAAGTAAAGGTAGGTGAACTAAGGAGAAAAGTTTCAGTCCAATCCATGATACAATGAGTAACAAGTAACATAGCATATTGTATATTGGACAGGGCCTGTGGATGGGAATGATACTAGGAGTTGCCTCGCAATCGCTTATGCTTGGTTACATCACCTGGAGAACCGATTGGGAAGAACAGGTAAAAGATAATGAGAGAAATCTAAATCATGTTAATCCGGCTGAAACTGCATGTCTGCATCTGATACAATACTTGTGTCTTTTTTCCTTTCTATTTTGCCAGATTAATAAAGCGACAGAACGTCTCGATCACTGGTTGTTGAAACCATCAGAGGAATCCCATGACAGTTCAGCTCAAGAAAGTGTAAACCAATGAACAATGCCATTGTTTCACTTCCAGATTCTGTGCAAAATTTCAATTAAATCCGCGCTCAAGAAAATGTAAACCAAAGAACAATACCATTGTTTCACTTCCAGATTCTGTTCTTGAGTGTTCTTTGCGAAATTTCACTTAAATCCGCTCGTACCACTCAAATGCATACCATGATCAGCTTACAATAATAAGCTCATACAGGTCAGTGATGCATTATGATAAACCTGTCCACAGTTAATGTACGTATAATGGCAATCGACGACGCAAGACTAGGCGCTAAAACAACAGCAGTGGCTAAAAAGTATACGAGAGAATGAGAAATTTGTATTCATGCTGCTTGATTTATATGTGCTATGATTTCTATTTTTATTTTTTTTTGCGTCATTTCATGTACCTTCATATCGTCTAACGGAAAATGATGCAAAACCATATCACCATATTATCTTCTCAAAAAATTGTATGCGGGTAATTCTGTCACGTTGGAGACATCTTCTAGCACAAGTTCGCGTTCTAGCTGCGTTCTTGTAGACTTCAAAACCTCCTGGAAAATGAAATATAATGTAAATTAATCAACGCAAAGACGAGTTAAGAGCTGAAGTCTTGTAAATGAAATCAGGGGCATGGAGAAAAAACATACGTTGAATTCCATATATGATGCACGCTTTGCAAGCCACTGCGCATCCATCATTTGAAAGGCCACACAGAAAAGGTTGTCAAATGCCATTTCATCCTCCTTGAGCAATTCTAAAAATCGAATTCCTGCTTCTGTAGATGGTTTTCCTGCAAAAGACACAGCTAATTAGTATTTCTTCCTGATGGAACATAAAGATTCAACATCTCACTGATAGTAAACTTCGTTTGGCCTCTGCCTGATACAATATATTTTTTAAAAAAAATCCACGTGTGAGTGGCTAATTTCTTGTGGTTCATCTTCTCCTGCAGTATTTACACAAAGAAATCATGTTATTACCTGATCGAAGATCCAACATCTGTACCAACATGAAGGAAATATTAATGGCAGCTACAGCAAAGGGATATTCCCACTCAGCTCTTGTTCCATTTCTTTTGTGCAACAACGTCTGGAATGAAGCCTGTCGAATGAAACCCGTATCATCATAATTTGTTGCCGGCCTCCAGGAGTTAATCACCAAATATTTTTCTATACTATTTTCACAACACAGAGTGGATAGAACAACTACATTAAGATCACTTGGAAAGAACTGAAAGGCCCTAAGCAAAGGTTAAGTTTACGAACCCAGACTAATTGGCGTATAGTCGTATACACTAAAAACTTCACTATAAAGACGTGAAAATATATGCATTTTTTTAAAAATGGAAACACAAAACAAGATAATTATAAACCCACTTATCACAGGTTCACAGAACTTAAGACTAGTTCACCTACAGGCTACAGAGAAGAGATAGGGAAACACCCAAAAAGTAGCAGAAGCAAAGCCCAATGAAGGCTCCAAAGTCCAAACATTGGTGCCCTAGTAGCAGGGTCTGAAAAGGGAATATTTACATAGCCTCAAAGCCCTCACCACTGCATTACAAAGAGGAGGTTTTTGTAGTTTGACCGGTAATGCTTAAGTTTCAAGAAAGCAATTTCACCAGAGTAAAAAGAATCTCAACAATATTCTGTCAGCGAACATTGTCCAAAGCACTTAGTACAGCTTTTGCCATTGCACAACTTGATAATCTCACTTATTCCAAGCCATTAAAATCTTATTCCATAATCTCATGATCCCTATCATCTACCTATGCATACTCCCCAGTGTTTCACCTAAGGAATTAGGCCCATGCACCCGAAACTATAACAGGGCGACAAAGCACCTGAAGCAAGCTTTGAAGGCACTGCCATTTATGCAGTGTGAAAATATCAAAACAAAACAAAGATTACAAGTCTATAACATGCAATCATTTAATTCCCTAACCCTTTCTTAAGTAAAAATCAGCAGAGTGAAGCAACAATTGGCAAAACATTTCCTCCAAATCCAACTTCCTTAAGTTAGATAGAAAACCTAGATATAATAATTGGTGAACAAATATTATTGTCAAACCAGGAATGGCTTCCAAGTTTACAATTACTCCAGCTCTCATCCTCATGCACTGTAGACTCCATTAAACGAGAGTTCAATGTCCTCTGCAGAAGAAATGACTTGGAAGGAGGAATTAGGAATAACGGTGTTACAAGAAGATTAATTAAATTGTTTCCTGAGTCTTATAAATCAGAACCGAGGCTCTCTACAAGATTTGGGAATCAATGTCTATGCAGACACACACCTAAGAGTAGAGCAAAAATAATATCATTGCTCTGGCAAGAATGACTGAGTGGGACCCAAATTGCAACAAGTTCCGGGTAACACACATCACTCATAGTTACTCAACTGCTTCAAATAGTATAATACATAATGGAATACTTCATGCCACTTAAAGCAAGGAACAAACCGGATATTGCTTGGCGAAAAAGATAAGATTCTCCAGCGATATAAATCCTCCACCCCTTCAAGAAGTACAAAAGGAATTAACATCAGTACACATTTCTGGAGAAAATCCAGTGAAGAATCAATATTGACAGCAAAAACCAGTTTTCCCTAGAATTTTCAACATGCCTGAAATCTGTTGAAGGGTCTGCACCTTGCCAACCCATGTCCTTCCAAAGCTCTGATTTAAGAGAAGGGAGCTCCCTATCAGGATAAGCCAGCCTCCATAATTGCTTAAGCGCATCCTGCAGCATAAATTAAAAGTTTCTCACAGCAGCAAACAGATAAAGGGAATGGAGGGCAACGGTAGGAAATTTTTATTTTATGCAGATAAGGTTTTATTATCCACAAAAGAACTATGACCTTAAGAGGTCAATGAACATAAAACAAGGACATTGCTGCATATGCTGGCAACCACTGTTGCAAATGGTACCAACATAAATGACTGAAAATGCGAAAATGGAAGATGACCTACTTGATGCTCCGTACGAGAACCATCGAAGGGAACTTCCCCTCTTTGCTGTAGATTTCCTAGTCTTTCTTCCTAAAAAGGTACCAATTCACACCATCAAAGTTGTACTGGAAACAAGTTATTGCAGAGTAATAACATAAGGTCAAAAACACCGTTTCAGAAGAAAAACCACTCAAAAAGAAGAACAGGTTTCCCATTTAGAACCAGCTAGTAAACAAATGGTGAAGCTAGCCAATAAGAACATTTATTCAAGCAAGCACAATCAAGAGAAAAATCAGATGTTGTACTTATACAGGAATTGAGTCAATAGATATACCTGTAGAGGACTAAGATGTGGTAGAAGAAGCTTCCTGCCTAATCCATTTTGAGTTGCAAATGGAAAAGGCCAAATCCGACCAATAAATGATCCAGATCCAATAACAATACTTGCTGCAAAAACCAAGATCAAAGTGTCCAATCAGTCCAGTAAAAATTTACTACACATACCATCTAATCCAGAAAACGAAAAAATATAAGTTCTAATATGCCGTGCAGCATGATTGTGGAGAAATATCCAAGGGAAAGAATAACCAGTTGAGCAAGAAAAGGCTAGAACGAGTATATAAAAGCTCTGTATCCAACGCTCAAGATTCATAATACTAACAACAAAGACACGTTGCTTAAACAGCTCTTTCGCGATATATAAGGCTTTCAGAGGTATTCTAATAGAGTATTACTGGTTAAGGAGATTCTGAGGATTCAAGCTCTTATCAAATCAATAGAACAGCTTTAACAGGCAAGTTTCACTTGTATTATTCTAATCAATGAAATTTGCCATACCAGGATGCCTCTCCGGGAGAAGTTTCTATTTTGCACTTCCGAATCAACAGTATCAATATAGAAGAATCAATACACACTTATATGCTAGAGGAATGCAATATTTCCATGCCACATCATTGGTTATACTTGTGACACAAGCAAGAAATAAATGCAGCCAAATGATTTAACAATTTTATCCAATTGCATATGAACCACTAATGCATTACCCTAGACTTCAAATCTAAACAAACAAAAATAGCATACCTAACCATTGTGCCCACTGTGCTATCAACTGGGAGAAGAGAAAGGTCCAGTGGAGGTGCTCCTTCCTTCTTTCCTCATCCCAAATATCTTCTAGTGTGCGTCCCTGTAAAATTTACAAGAAATTTAATCCAACACTAGTTTCTGCAATCAAAGTGTCGCACAGAAAATACAAAAATTGGAAATCAAAGAAATAGAGAGAATAAACCTCAGAGCTCATATCATCGTAGCCATCATCTCTAGCAAGTAGAGGTTCATTCAAACTATCGAAGCCAGATTCATCTAAATGCTCGTTCCTCCTCCCATCAACATCCCCATGATGCAGCCGCCTTCTTAGTGTTCCAGACATATATAAATCTTAATAGATAAAAAGCCCTATGAAATCAGCCAAAACCATAAATCCCAAAATGATCAATAACAAAAGTTAAATACAATTTTAACGAAACAAATCAATTCACACAGAGAAAGAAAACATTAGCAGGGAAGATACCCACTAAGGAAAAAGTAGAAATTTTTTGAATTCACAAATTCTTCGGTCCCAAATCATAGAATCAAGAACGACCCAGTAACAACGTAGAGTTGTAGTTTAGGAAGAACAATTTCTTCCCGTGCATAATCATAACCAATAAGCCAAAAAAAATTACGAATAGCCTACACAAGATTTCTTCTTTGAGGACCTCCACAAGTACCTAACCATATTAAAAATCCACGCTTGCACACACACACATATATATATATATATGTACATGATGGACATACCAAGCTAAAATGGATTTTAAAATTGACAGTGCGATCCGAGAGATGACGATCCTCGACGACCCTTCTGAATGTCAACAACGACACGTCAACACACCAATGTCAGGGAAGCTTGAAGAAACCTCCAGGCTAAGGAAGCTGAAAGAAAGAAATTAACAAAAAAAAAACCCCGAATTTAATTGTGTTTTGATTAACATTTTTTTTTATTATATTATAAATTTCGGTAGCTTAGGGGTTTTGATTTTGAATGTGTAAATTAAAGGGGGAGGTTTGAGAATATTCCAAATCCCATAAAAAAATTGGATGCTCACCGTCTTCTACCCGGGGTGGGACGTGGTACTGGAAAGGTTTGGAATCTGGTATCTTTTATTTATTATATCCCCATTAAAAGAAAAAAAAAACTGTTTTTCTAAATTAATAGAAATTTTGAAAATTATCTGAAGAAAAATATAGGGTTGTACTAAAAAAAGAAAAGAAAAAGAATCGGAGTATAAGCAGATAAGCATAAAAGGAAACTACAAGGACTAAATTAAATTGAACAACATGAAGTGTGAATAAAAATAGGTTAATAATGCCCATATTCGTTCTCCCAATATTAACTACAATCTACTGCACTTGTTACACAAATGGAAACTCCCAAGAAAAAGAAAACAGCATTGTCCCACATTAGATTGTAACAAGTGCTCACATGACTCTTCCTGCACCATTTTCTAGCAATCAAGTTCGAAAGATTGTTTCTCCAACGTTAAAACCTACCCACAAATGCATGATCAAGGAAAACATAATAAGCAGCATCCTAGAGTTTGCCAAGTAAGAATCCAATTACAAAGGCCCCCCCGCCTAAAAACAACCTACACGCAGAGCCAAAGGTCAGTAACCGTCATTGTGAGCCTCGCTGTTGTTCACAGCAGTAACAAGCATCCATACGATTAGATATATAACTATCAGATAAAATTCTTCACAAGTGAGAACCTCCCATAACTTGTGCTGCAATGAACAGACTTCAAATGGAGTCTAAAGGAGAGACCTACTTGATATCTATTACTTTACATAATATCACATTTTAACAAAGTAACCCCCCAGCCTAAGATTTTTGAATGGGTTTTAGTGCAGGAACTGGCTATGTTACAAACGGGGGCTTTGCCCATAACTTCCCAAATCATTGTTCATGGTCTCTTAACAGAGCAACTCACTGCCGAGGTACTGCTGGTGTTGTAGGTTGATGGCTTTGCCCATAGAATCCAATACCCGGGGGTCGATAATATCCCCCATTTGCTGGAGACTGCTGTTCCTGGGATTGCTGGGGCTGAGGCTGCAACTGCTGTGGAGGCTGTGGAGCAGGCCTTGCTAAACCCATTGTGATATGTGGAGGTAATGGGGGTGGAGGTGGCAATACATTAGCCCCGTATCCATAAGGCATTACCCCAACCATCGTACCAGCAGACTGGACAAATTGATTTGTCGATGGATTTGCTGGAGATAAAGGTGGGGGAGGTGGTAAAGGTAAAGGTGCAGCATATGAAGTATGCACCTGACTGGGCTGGGAGACGGATTGCACACTTGTAGTTGGCGCAACATTAGTCCCAGGTTGCGGCTGTAGAGGGGTAAAATAAGGCAAGCCACCTGCATCAGAGTTGCTACCATCAGAAACAGCCATTGGTTTTTCTAGTTTTTGCCGTTTTTCTGGAGAGAAAATGGATAAGCCTGATGTAAATCCAGAAGATTTTAGGCTACCATTCATGGAAGCAGCTTCTTCAGCAACAAGGGATGAAAGAACAGAGGTCAGCATCTGTGCAGAAGATGTCGAGGCAGCAAGCTTCGCTGCAACAGCTGCTGCTGCTGCTTTCTTGCTCTCTTCATCTGTTGCTCTCAGAGGTGCATAAGAAACAACAGGCTGCGTAAGAAAAGGTTGGGGTGGGGTGCTGAATGGCTGAACGGAAGGCACAATTTGTTCCACGATTTTCATAGCTTCTGTTGGAGGAATGGTGTTAGTGGTTGAGGGCCCAGTAGGAAGTGATGACATCACCCTTTTTCTGATACTGCTTGCTTGCTCAAACTGACCTCGGGCAACCTGCATAGTCATAATCAGTCATTGTCTGCCTAGCAAAGTAATTTCTGTCTCAGATAAAATGAGAAGTAAAAAACTAATGCAGCATGGGCAAATAAATAACACAGTTAAAGAACATGAACCCCCCACAAGATTTAGCATATTGCAAACCATTAGAAGCATATATTAGAAATATAGCTACAAAAGGGGCAAAAAGGTACATAGTTTTCTGTCAAGGGTCAAAATATATCACAACAAATCTTTATAAGCATACATCATTTTACTCAAAGCAACTACATAGCCTTTTATCAGGGATCAGATAATCTTAAAAGCCTTTTATCAAGGATCAGAATGGTCTCACAAGCACATGAACAACTAAGCTTAACACATTCGGCAAGTATGGAAAGCTCAAGACCCGACACTAGCGGAATTTTGAGCGAAAAACTCCCGACCAGAAAGCCAGTCTTTGACAAGTGTTCGTTTGTTTCAAGTATTCCTTGAAACCGAACACATAAAATAATCAACACAGCACAAGATTGGCTCCATTCTACTGCTAATATCTCTGCTCTGGGGTATGGGTAAAGGCAATTTTCCATCACAATAAGTCTACATCAAGAATTGGCTATTAGACCCTTTTTGTCTCCTATAGGGATGGATGAGCTTCCAAAGCATATTCAACATAGTCCTTGGTGGGCAAGAACAAACCAAGCAGCAAGATCTTGCCATTTCTGCCTTTAGCTACTTGTTGGCTAGCGCATAGTTGTTAAGAGCGCACTTCTCTCAGTCGTTGCATGGATAGTTAGCTTAGCAGTGTTAGGTTTTGGATGTCAGATATGCGTACTAATGTCATGAGACCAATAATGAATTAGGTTGAAGTTTGAAATCTGGGGAAAGACACTAAACTAATGGATATAAAATAACTATAACCAAATAACATGAAGGGTAAGTTCAGTATAGGCATAACAAAAAAATAATGAACTGGCTAAAATAAAGAGGAAAGAAGTTTGAAAAGATTATTTTTATATATATCTTGGGTCAATCAGAATAACAAACCGATCGTGGACAACATATCCAATAATGGCAATAAGTTTAGGCTGGGTAGTTGAAATGAAAAAAAAAAAAAAAAAAACCCCAAGGTTTTATGGAAGTGAAGGACACCCGTGAAGTTAAAGGGTAGAATTCTACACCCCTAAACATATCCAATATGTTGTAGGCCTTGCTTCATACTGAAGAAAGCTACTGAACGTTGGACTGTTGCGAGATAACATGCTCAAGAAAACGAATGTAGCACCATAGCGGAAACAAGAGAAGTACATTAGATTCACAACAATTCAAGGATGGGATAGCAAACGACACAATTTGATTAAATGAGTGATGACACAAGCATAGAATATAACATGAGCACTTTCAATCGATGACTGGTACGGTGGTGCAAGATGTTGAGATAATGTAAGTAAGAAGCTATAATGTAGCTTAGATGGGCTTCACTTGTTGTCTTTGTTTTATTTTGTGTGTATTTTACTTTGTTGACCAAGATATTTGATTTATATTTTACCTATGGTGTGGGGGTTGTCTGCATCTTGTATAGGGACAAGTGTCTTGTTTTCAAGTAAGTTTAGTTTAGCCACTTAGATCGTGACACCTGCCATGGAGAGCTAGGGTTAGACATCTCCCCACATATAAAAACTGCTTCAAAATATTATTTTTGGGAGTTTAGAAAATTGGTGAGTTTTTCCTGAAATCTTCTCCTGCCACTGCCTTCTGTGCTGCAGCCTTCCTCACCTCTCTCTCTTGCCCTTCTCTAGTCCTCTTCACTATTTCTTTCTTCCCCTAACTTATTTCTTATCTTTTCACCACCTATTGCTAATTGTTATGTTGATGTCTCTCTTGGTCACAATCTTCCTACTTTACCACCTCACAGTTGGTTCCTAATTCTTCTTTCCATACCTTTTCACCTACTGCTGCTCCTTGCTAGTTCGTTGTGTTTCTATCTGGTTCTGTTTTCCTCTCACAGCTTTCTCCTTTCTCTAGCATTTCTTATATATCCCCTTGCTCGCTCAGCGTCCTTTCTAGTGGCTTGTTTGAGTGTTGCTGTTTTTCACCCGATGTAAGTCTAGTTTGTTACTTGGCCAATAACCAGACAGTTTGTTCTGTTCGGATTATGGTAGTTGTATTCTATGAAGTTCTTGTTTAATTCCATTGAGTTTGCCACTTCTTTTCATTTATCTCAATTTCTACATCTAGGATTGCATCAAGACATTCAAAAGAGATGGAGAGACAAAAAGGGACATAATGGAAATGAAAAGAAAAGGACACCAACTCTATGGGATAGTGGAGAGCAAACCTTTTGATTGGAACAAGTGGCAGAAAAGAAGGCACTACATATTTTGCAACTAATTTCCCTTATGAATTCATGTAGCCACTAATCAAAAGAAAAAAAAAAAAGAGTTCATGTAGCCAACCCATATTTCAACAAATAAGGCTTCGATGATAATTCTCATATCCATTTTAAATGTTCATACCATAGGTACAAACCTTGATACAGTGGTATTGACACTTTATTGCAGCTAAGGCATCAGAGGTGCAAACAACCAAAATAGCATTACAGACCTGTAGCTAATGCTACATAGCTATTTTGCATGTAAAAAGTATTGTACACTACGTGACTTCTTTTAAAATACATTTACATGCCATAGAAACTGTTTAGTGTGACAAATTACATTAATGGAAATTCCAATAGAAATATCAATATTATGCGTTCATCAAATTTTTAAGAAATACTCAATAATTTTATACGAAGATGGAATATTTAAGTTATGAATATAACTAGTAACAACTAATATTAAAAAGCAACATTATTTCTCCAAAAAAAATGTTATGAATATAATAATAGCAACAAGCCAACAACAATAGTAAGAACACCCCTTCTCTTTTGTCTCCCCTTAAGAGGGTGGGGTTCAGTATATCAACCTTGTATCAGAATGTAACAATAGTAGTGCCTTGGTCTTGATTGTTCTGACTTCTTCTGAATAATCATACTCAAATTTACTACCATAGGGAATATGATCTTTAAAGGAGAAAAATTGCAGTATTAGTCATACTTATCAGAACCATCCAATGGACATGTTAGCATAATGAGAAAGTTCTACTGATTGGAAATGATGACCTTAGCTTTTGGTATGGGTAGAGAAAAAAGTGAAATGCTGGCCCAAAATGGGAGAATGTTGACTGGAATTAAACGTAAAATGGAAAAAGAGAGAGGCAGAGCCTTCTATCTCACCAATGAAAGCCCATCAACACCAAAAAGCACAGCTCTCATGCAAGGGCACCCGTGTTTATCTTGAGAATATTGTTTTGGATGTGCAGTAACTCAAGGAATTATAGTATAAAAAACAAGACTATTAGATCTATGGTAGGAGTAGTGCCAATTGAATATAAGATATAAGAAAATTGTTTAACATGGTGTGGGCAGGGACAAGTACAATGTAAAGATGGTAGGCAGTAGTGAGAAGAATTGAAAAAGGTTCAAGCAGGAAATAGTATCAAAGAGAAGAGGAAGACCAAAGAAGACATGGAAGGAAGTAATAAGGATATGGGCTCTATAGGATGAGTGGGAAGCAGCTCTACATTGGAATGAATGGCAAAAGAGAGAATCCACTGATTGATTTCTCTTCAGGGTTCTTATAGCCAAACGCAAAGTCTGTGGTGGTAATGCGTGGTGGTGATGATGTTGTTTGTTCATTTACCTTTATGATGTGAATGTAAATGATAGGAAGTGAACTGGCATGACATAGGTTCCCCAATGAATTTGGCTGACACTAGTGGTTCTTTTATCCTTTCTTATGTGGTACCCTTCGGTAGTACAACCAAACAGAGTTGAAAGAATAACCAACTATTATCCACTTAACATTTTTTTATGGGCAAGTATGGGGGAGGGGGGATTAAAACCCCTGCTAGGGGTAGGGACATCTCTGCTGGGGGCCTCACCATATCCTTAGCATTTAAATCAAGGGATGTTGCCCATTTTTTTAACCATGTCATAAATTCCTAGTTGAAACCAACTCATAAACACCTTACATGTATTCCCAGTAATTGCTGTCATGATTTGGCATAATTGAACACTTCAATAGATAAAGCATAGCATCCTATTATGCTCCCCAAGCAACAACAACTTTTCAAGCTGGCTACAGAGAAAGGATAGTAATTCTTACCTGCAACGGAGAGCGAATAACCTCCAGCTTTGATTCCTGACAGTGTTCAAGATGATTGAGATAAACTTGCCAGAAATTTCAAAAGGAAATTGCAGAAGCAAAAAGTCAAAGTAATTCTAAAGACATGTACCTGTTCTTGAAGTGCTTCTCTAAGCTGAGAAACCAACTCAGCCCTTGCTGCTTCAGCATTTTCAAGTTGCTCAACACATTGGCAAAGGACATTTTCTTGCTCTTGTAGATCATCCACCAATGTAGAACTAAGTTGATTCCCTAACATCGCAGGATAGAAAAGCAGGTAATAAAATACCAACATCCAGTATATGTTTCTACAAGAAAGCTGAGATGGATTATAATGCAGAAGAAACTCTCAAGTTCGTCGAAATTCACAAACAACCTCTCCTTTGAACTAAAGAATGGGAAATATAAGATGAAGTAACTTTATGAGGGAAAAGATAAAGTAATAGAATAGACTTCGCATCTTGCGATTCCTACCAATTTTAAACCATATGATATGGAGGCTCTTTTACATTGCATGTGGCATTGGCATAAAAAAGCAAACAACACCCATACACAAGACTCGCAGTGGACGTGGTCGGAAATAGGTAAGATGTACGCAGACCTTACTCCCATATACTATGTGGAGAGGTTGTTTCCATAAATTGAACCACTAACCTCTAAGTTGCACCTCCGCAACTCTACCACTGAGCCACATGTTCGCCTGTTACATTGGCATAAAGGGGAAAAAATGAAAAAACCACAGAAGCGTGCATATGCCGTGAGTGCGTGTAAACGCAGAGTGGAACTCGGTTGTAAGTTCTTTATGGAATCAAGCCATTTCTTCAATGTCATATTGATTCAGTATTACCAAAAGACTGCAGCTATTGAAAGATATTCAATTTTCTTAAGTTTTTACCGAGTAAATTAGCTAACTTATGCTGTAACAACATTGAAAGCACCAAAAAGATGATAAATAACATAGCACCCAAAAGTTAAACCAAAAGGTTAGAACTCAAGACTCTCTAAACCACCTAATTATGCGATAAGTAGTGCGATGGCTTTTAATACACCAGAAAAGATGAAACCAACAATACACCTGTACCTTGACTAGAAGCATTTTCAATGTCTTCAACAATTTTTCCCACATGAGATACAGCAGTACAACACTTGCTTAAAGCAGATTCTTCATTGACATTTTCATCAAGAACAGATTGAAAAGCAGTCAGTATTTTTTCTGGCAGACCACCAACAGTCAATTTCTGAAGTTGAGAAGAGGAAGAAAAGACAAAAACAACAATCAAAACCAGTAAATTGAAACAAAAGTGACAGATACTATCACATAAGAAACTAAATGCTTACAATTCTAACTGAATAAGCATCTCGTTTGACAATTTTGATAGGATTAGAGCTCTTTCCATTGCTCTGCAACGTAGAAGGAGGATTCTTACTCAGCATTTCATCTTTAAGACTCTGACCCCGAGAACCAAACACTTTTCTTTCCTCCCAGATGTCAACCTGAAAACAGTGCCACCGATGGAAAATATAAATAATGGACCCAAAAACACTAGCGATCTTCAAAATATAGGACAATGTCAGAAGTAAAAATACTTTCTAAAAGAAGCAAAACTCAATTGCAGTATGTCATCAAATTTCAACAAAGCTCTAGGGGATTAGGCAGAAGTACAGAGATGGGAGTATCAGACACAGCAACTTACACAAGGCACAACTAGATCACCAACATAAAACAATGCAGGGTTCTCCATCATCATCATTATTATTGAAAGGGAAAGAGCAATATTATTAGTGACAGGGCACCAAAAGGTGCCAGGAAGTGAGGAAACATATTAAAGTTTCTGAAGTTCAAAATCATGCAAGGTCCTCAAATCTCAATACACAGATTTATCCCAAAAGTATATCTTTCAACGACTCCCAGATCCTTGCATCAAACCATCAAAACTCGATTGCATTTAGCTCAATAAAGAAACAAAGTTAGAGAGGCCGCCTTTGTTCTATTAGCCAGAGATTCAAAATGGTACGGACTTCATTCACAACCATGTGAGATTCATCTTCATCAGATATTACAAGAAGTAGGACGTAATTGCATGGTATGATGTAGAACGAATTTGAAAAATCCGAACTAGAAGTGTTTTTGGTGAATTGAGGGGTTAGAAAATTAGGGATTGATGTAAATTTAGATTACAGGGTAACTCGTGGTTTTTGTATGGATTACGGTGTGACAAGGTTTCAAAACAGTATGAAGAGTCAAGGGAAATGGAAGAAATCCGTGTTGGAAGGAACTTGAATGTCGAAGAGAGGAAAGGAAGTTATGCTCAAATTCAAGCTGCTCATTTAGCGGCATGGTAGCTTGGGATATGTCAATACGTATGTCATGAGGCACGTAACTCAAATGCAAGGTAGAAGACAATCGATAAAAGAATGAGAAACTTACAAGTCTTGTTACTGCTTTCTTTCCATGTTCATCGCCATTTTCATAAACAAGTCCCAGAGCTGCAGGAAGAACCTTCCAGAATTCATTCACAAACTCACTCCCCTTCCGCCGACTATTTTGCAAAATATCGTTTGCCAAATATAGAAAAGAAACACGCTGCTCTCTTTGTGAAGATCTGAACAGTTTACCCCATGTTTCAACAATCTGTCTAGCTTTCTTCCGATGGGACATACACCAACGCGACAGAGCTGAAGCAATTTTACAAAAGTGTATTAATTCAAGCATCCAAGAGCAAAACATAAACTCAAGACATTAATGATGCAATTGAAAGTGTTCATACATACAAAATTTACAATTGAGTTTTAACAAGAAAAGGAGCATCTGCAAGAACAATTGTAAGACAAGTATCTTTAACTTTAGAATATATTCAGTCGTCGATGAGAAATTTGTGCCCAATTGTTTCACAGGCACTAAATGGGCCTACTTTTTGGCCAAAACAAAAACTGCAGGTGCTCACCGCATTGAGTGAACAAACAGCAAAGTAGTGTCATATAACCTTGTTTTTCACAAGTCCATCGTATAGCCTTGTTGCACAAAAGATTCAAAAGTGTTACTTGAAAGAGGAAAAAAATTAATCAAGACAGAATCTCTCTCTTTTAGTGTCACGACATTGTTACTTTTTGTAACCTCTTATCAAATTGGAAAAAGAGGATAATTCCCAAGCAACGTGAAAAATGTTTTCAACCTTTATCATTGTAATAGAACAAGAATTTGTCATTCAGATTTTATGAAGTAAGTATCCTCTTAAAATTTTTGCCTTCGCAATCTAAACCTCTTTCTACTGTTTTCACCTTATATTACTATTATAGTTTGTTCCAGAAAGTAAAAAGAAAAAGGAAACACATTGATGTCAACTAGATCTAAGGCATCTCCATGAGCTCGTGATATCATTACCACATGTGTACATGTGTAATAATAACAGAAATTAAAAAGAATTAGCACAAAAGAAAAGAAGCATGCAAATATTCTTTAAAATGGTAATGCTACTCAAGTTGCAATGGAACAAAGATTTGATACACATACAACCTTGCATGAGGGTATTGCCCCCAGCGAGAATCAAACTCAGGCCTTCCAAGTCCATACGGTGGCCCCAGAGAGATTCACCACCAGGCTATCACCCAAGTCCCCAAAATATAAAATTTAAGGAAATTGGTTGAAAAAGTCAATACACGTGACCGTAATGAATCTTTATTAATTGGAGATATATTATACTGGCACAAGTCGGAAACATAGATTCTTTTCATATATTCTACACATTGGTATCGCAAATCATGGCTCCAATGAGGGCGAACTTATATTACACAATTTAATTACAATTTCCAATTATTCTGATAACTTAAGTAACTAGTTTTACAAGTGAAAATATCCTGGTAATTTTATCCAAAAAAGAAAAAACATAATTAAACAAGATCTACACAAAACAGTTTACTGTTTATTTAGATATTAACTTCAACAATGCCACACAAAAAATAATCAAGGTAGTAATAAGCTAATTTTTAAGAGTATCATGCATTGCAACAGAGGCCCAAAAAACCAAAGAAATAATGAAATATTTCGAACAACAAAAAAAACATTCCCAACGTTACACCATAACAGTACTTATGCCATCCATAGGAACCAAGGAAACATCCAAAATCATAGTTATCACCAAAAATGAGCAGGAAATATAAATCTCAGGAAGTCGGAACATACATTCAATGCTTTGTTGCGAGTTGTTGAGTTTTGACAACTTCTCAGATAGTATCTGCCCGTCAAACGCGTCGTTGTTCATCCTGCTTTGACAACTTCTCACATATCCTGTGCCAATTACCATATTTAGAAGAAACTTTCAAATGAGTAAAAAAAGAAGAAAAAGAAACAACAAAAACAAAAGGAAGAAGAACAAGAACAAGAAATAAACTGAACTCACCAACAAATAATGGTTGCCCATATATTTTACAAGTTACAAAACATGACACTAACAAGAAATGGGGCACCAGAATTGTGCACCACTGAACAGTAAACATGCTTAGTAATGTCTGATGGGGTTTGTTGTATTTGCCATAGATAAACGACACTTTCACAGCAGCTATGCCAAAATTATTGATTCTAGTGAATTCCAAGTGCTAATTGTGATCTCCTTGTGTTCCTAAAATTCTTAATTTCCCAAAAGTCTTAAATCGAATTCAATTTGTACAAGCATAGATATTAAAAATAGCTACTAAACTGACATACAAGTAAATAACTATGCTTTTAATAACAGTATATAAGCATGTATTACTGGTAACAGTACATAAATTGCATGTGATGGAAGTTGATCAAAGAGACAGGAGAAAAAAGACACACACAGAACAATCAATGAAAGGAGAAAGCAATATACAAAGAAACACATATACGTACGTCGTAGTAGTTGCAGCCAGAGCAGAATCAACAAAGAGAAGACAAAAGGTCAAAGAAAATTCAACGAAAAGAGAGCCTTGCGAAAGAGAGTATTATAGCGATAAAGAGGAAAAATGGAGGAAATAACTAGAATTTTCACAGTGAAATATTGGAGGAAATTAAATACTTGATTTTTACTTCTTCTTCCTCCTCCTTCCTTCTCGCGCGATGTAGGGTTTCTTTCTCTGTCGTGCAGTCAGCAGTCTGATTTCGTCAGGGGACGTCTGAGGCTGCAGAAATCGATCTGATCTGTTTCTCTCTTTTTTTAGTTAAATGGGCCATATGACCCAGTCCACTTATATCTTCTAAAGCCCAAAACCGCTCTCGTTTTTGAGGCCTAACAACTTTTAAGTTTAAAATTAGGCCCAGAAGATACATATTAAGCCCAAAAAGCTATGCTTACTTGGAAGTTTTTTTTAATGTGTTTTTAGGGGGTTAAGTATACTATCCGTCACTGAAGATTGACCATTTTCTAATTTAGTGAAAACAAATGTTCAAATGTTTCAATTTAGTGACCCTAAAATTCAAATTTGTTTCAATTTAATAAATCGGGTAGATTTTGACCTTCTTGGGCAGTCAACATACCAATTGTTTCCTTCAATAGAGGTCTCTCTATGAAACAAGTCATGATACCACGGCCCATGCCATATCTAGAGCCCTTTCTGTTTAGCGGCCCAATATGAATTGGATCTTGGGGTGGATAGTATGGAGAGGCCCAGTTCAAGTATGGTCTCTTGCTATGTCTCAGAGACGCTCGAAGGCCGAACCGCACCGCCGAAGCACGAACGAGAAAGAGAGCGAGAGAGGCAAAAGAAAAGAAAATGGAGGAGGAGACACTTTACCTGCAACTGCACAAGCTATCGATGATAAACTCCGAGGAATTGCTAGACAACATACTCACAACGCTATGGAAGACGCGGAGAACTGGTCTACGGTCACCGGAGAAGTCTCACGTTCAATCTCTCCTCAATCTTCCCTCTTTTGGCGAAGTCGATCCTGTAATCATCTCCTCTCTCTCTCTCTCTCGGTTATCGTTTTTTCATTTTAGGTTTCTCGGTTGTTTTCTGATAAACAAGGATAAATTACCTTATAGTAAAACCGGAATGATAAGTGCACTCAGCTCTGTTTGGTAGCTGTAACCTGGAGAATGGACGGCTAATGAAAATTGAGAAAGTAAAAGTATTTTCACATTTTTTGGTTCTTCGGTTCAACATTGTTTGGTCATTGTTTCGAAGATTAAAGTGCAGTTTCTGTATAATTTTCTGGTGTGTGGGGGGGTTTTTGGTCAGCAAAGAACTGGCACTCCTGATGCTTTGTACAAATGTTATTGCTTGTACTAATTGATACATTTTTCAGCATTACCATTTGGACATTTGGTACCTCATACTTCCGACAAATAATTAGTTGACTATCATGTCACTTTTGTATTTAACTAAAATTTGGATACATTTGCCTAGTTTAAGATGAAACGACTTTTGAAAAATTTATAAAAATCTGACTCTAGGTTTTGGCGTGCCTTCGTTCGCTTATCAGAAAATGTGTACATGAGAATTTTACAGCAGATGATATTCTGAAGCTGTTCCCAGCTGATCTCTCGCTTGATCTGCAAAGCACACTTGTACTTTTGCTTCAGAAATATCAGAATCTGTGGAAGGAGGAGATATCAAGAGAACAGGTAAATCTTCGCCATGACTGTATGTTGCACCTTGTGACCTTGTGCTATTTTCGTGGTAATCTGTAATTATTGAGTCATGACTGTGTGTTGCACACCTTGTGCTATTTTCTTGGTAGTCTGTAATTATTGAGTCTTGGACATGAGCTTGTAGCTCAATTGAATATGGCTATATATCTCATGTTTGAAGGTCATATGCATTTGCAAGGAGATACCAATAATAAGCATATCGAAAGTTGAAGTTGTGACAGGGTAAAAGGAAACTCTCTAGAGAACAATTCTGAAGATTTGCAAGGCCTTTTGTCAGGCGGTAGTTTTTACATGATGTTTAATGAAGTTCAGTTGAAGAATTGAAATTAATTTTACAAGTTACAGTTTACTGACTGCTAGGTGCAATGCTCCTTTTGTTTATGAATAATTTGGTAAGATAATGATACCCCACTTCAATAGTTCTGTAAAGAATGGATACTTGGTGAAACACTAGCTGATTCTCTGTTGTACATTATTTAGTTTCTATTTTAAATATCTCTATATGGTATTGGAGTTTCACCATGGTTTGTTCGTGCTCATCATATCCAGCAACCATTGCCAAGGACTAATTTATCGTATCAGGTCAAGACAAGTGTGCCACCGTCATTCACATCTCTCCCATCATCTGATATTCCAACATCACTGTGGCCTCATCAAGATGATCCCACTTCCCGGTTTATTCATTATGTTCGTGGGATTCCAACACCAATAACAGATTCGACGGCATCACAGTTTGCTGCCATACCTCTACCAGCTGACATTGGTTCTTTCGATGACCTGGTAGGAAGGTGTTGATATGTTTTCATTCTTTGATCATCTCCTGAAGAATCAATTTGCAGGGTCTTTTATTTCTTGACTCATGCGTCTACAAGTCATCTATGTTACTTCTGGGAATCCTCACTTTTTCCTACAAGAGATAATTTCTGGTGTCCTGTTGATGTCATTTGATCCTAGTTACCCCCAAGACACTGCTAATGTCCCAAAATAAAGGCTCCATCAACACTCTTGAGTAGATAAGAACTTGCTGCAAGTTTCGTCACTGATATTCTATTAGTAATGAAAATGTAAGGTCAACCATATTTTCATATCAATCAGCAATTAAAAAAGAGTTGGCTTTGGAGGAATTTAAATAGGAGTTAAAGAAGTGGTGATTCTGGTAATTCAATATGACTTGCTCTGCTACTTTTTCTCCACTCTGAACTTAGATATTATTGCTCTTATGTTGCTAAAAATCTGGAATAATTCATGTTTGAAGGTCCGCTGTTGCACATACAGGCACGATTAAAAAGTTAAGACCTTTTAAATGGTTTGAAAATTGTCCTGATGCCTGGATTTTCTTAATATGCAGGCTATAATACCCCGCCTCAAGTCAATGACGTGGACCATGGAAAATCGCAACTCATCACCATCCAATAGGGTAGCTGTCGTCACTCTCAAGGTATGAGAGTTTACAACTTTTGTCTTATTATGTTAATTGGTTTGAGAAAATTTTGAATGGGGAACATGCTTTCTAAAAATCAACTCGCATGTGTTTGTTTCCTGAAGTAATAACTCTTTTCCATGACATTCTTAATGGCACTAAGATAACTTTCATTCTTGAAGTGAATAGAGTGGCAAACTTTGACATATTTAGTGAATATTTTTAATCTTTAACGTTGCTAATGGTTTAGAATGGCAAGATTTCTCCTCTTCTTTTTATTGCTTGCCACATACCTAGAACACCACTCACACGTTTTTTTTTTCTTGTTCTCATTTACAGCTGCAAGACTACGCTAAGTCTTCTTTAGGAGAAACGGAGGTGAAATTTAAGCTTTCTAGAGACACACTTGAAGCTATGATAAGATCATTGACCTACATCAGTGAGCAACTATCAAGCATGGTATGCATGCTTTTCTCTCTTGGTATTTTAGCAGTGAAAAGATTAGAGAATTGAAGACTATTTTGGGAACCTTACTGCCCTTTTAAGCTAATCTTGCGCATCAACAAGAAAGCTTAAACTGGAAACTTTCACTCTTCCTGTGGAGGACAGAATCCACATGAAAGAATTCAAAACTAGTTACCTGCTGCTAGGCGTGCAATTGGCACCCGTAATTCAGCAAGTACTTGTTTAAACTACCTCCTCTCTTTTTTCCTCCTCTCTTTTTTCCTCCCACAATAATAGAAGCCTATCGAATATCACAGCCTGTGATTGTGTTTCAACGGTATTAATTTTTTTCTCTTTTTTCGGGGAGGCTGGATTGCTACCTGCATTTGATAGGGTTGATACCGATGTATGGTTTCTTGAGGGGAGATTTTCTTTATCTTTTCACTCTTATTTCATTTTTTTTAAATCTCTCTTTTGTCAGGTTGGAACTTCTACAGGACCAGTGCAAAAGAAGCAAAGGCAGTAGCATTTTTTATGGTTTTTTTTTTTTTTAACCACTGGGGGAACCACCACAAGACACAATCCTTAGGGCCGAGCCCTGTGCTGTAAACCCCCAAGGGGAGAATCCAGCTACCCTCGCCAAACCTAAAGCATTTTTTTATGGTTCGTTGTTTATAAACTGTGAATATTGACATATATTATTATTACCTTTCTGTGTGCATCGGCATCCTCCGAGCTAAGACTCACAGCTACATACTGCAATTGAGCAATTATTTCTATCACTTTAATGGAACTCTTCTCTATCAGTCGGCCATTATGTGACTATTAAGTTTACAATTTATAAGCATTACCCAATTAGCCTTTAGAGTCAGCCTGGATCAAGATTCAAGCAGAGAAAAGGAAATGTATATGATCGGCTGCTGTGCTCAGAAGAGTAACTCCACTCTTCTTTGTTTTCCAATATCTTCCAACAGCCCTAACTTCTCACTTCTGTTTTTCCCAGAAGTCTCACTGATTGCGTTTATTTACACCCGAAAAGGCCTTTTTTGTGTCATTTAAAATAGAATAGTACCCAAAAAAAAAATCAATCATAAAAGCAAAACATGTCATTTACAATATTCAAGAATTCTAAAAATCTCACATTTAAGCTTCAAGCTGCTGTACTCCTATAGGTTGTAGTGGAACAAAAAGGGAAAGATAATAACACTTCAAGAAAGCAAACCAAAACTCATTCTTGAAGAAACCAATCAATAAATCAAGAAGTAAACTAAAAACACTAACCACGCCAATAAACCAGAAGGAAAACCAATCACCATGAAAGAAACCAAGAGGGGAAATGCACTCCTTTCATATTCATCTTCAATCCGAATCACTGGAGCTTGAGCTTGAGCTCGAATCAGAACTCACATTTTTAGATTCTTTCTTCTCATATCTTGTATCTGGTATACTCAAACTAGAGTTCCCAGAAGTTCCATCAAGTTCATGTTTTGTTTCTGAAGACACAAGCACACTAGTTTCTTGAACATCAGATTCTATGTTTCTTGATTCAATCTGCTGGGTATGACCCAGCTCGCTTCCTTCTTCTGCCGATCCATCCCTTGAACCCGACGATTTTGGCAATCCATCCATATCACCTTCGGAGACCTGCTTAATAGCAGCGTCAATATCTTCCACAGATCTAGCCTCATAAACTGGCAAACCTGAATTGTTTTGTCCATGACGTTCGAAAACATCCACAACAAGCTGATCCTCAACCATACCGGGAAGAATGACTTCTTTAACATCTGTTCCTTCATGCAGTTGCGTGAAAGCTAGGTCAACGCCCTCAATTGATCCACCTTCAAGGACCGGAAGCTCTTGGCTGGCATCTCTCGGGTCTGAGTCTTCGGGAAACAAAACATTTTCATGACTGCCAGTACTAGTTTGTTCTGGTATTTGCTCACCATGGACTGATTCACCAACTTCATTTACTCTAAAGTCCCCAACTATGTCCAATTCTGACAAAAATCCTTCATCAATGTCCCTCAACTCATCTGCCTCCCCGGTGATATTTTGCTCAATAGGAGAACCATATTCTTCCATTGGATAATGATGGTCTTCTGAGACATGACCACCATCCTCATATACAATGCTGTCCAGGATCTTGTCTTCCATACCTACTACACCAGCGGATGGTTGGTCAATGAAATTCTCATATGGGACTAAGGTGGAATTTGAGATCATAGAGGAGGAATTTTTTGAAACTTCATCCTCGGGATGATGAAGTTCCCGTTCATTTCCATCATTAATGGAATCTACTTCCCTTGGAGAGTCTACTAGGACTTTATATTGTTCCTACATAATGTGGGAGAAAACATGATTAGCCTCAGTATCTGGACTATTTTAACAGAGGTTCTATGAACGTTGAAATGAAAAATACAACTCAAAAGTCAAATAGTGATACCCAGAACAGCTATTTTACTGATATGGCAAACAATAAGAAGTCAAATGACAAAATAAAAAAGTGTCATAGTTTCAGTATCTGAGCATTGTGCGGCTCACATGCTATGTAAATTGCTCGATTTTTCCTAACCATACAATAGAATCTGTAACCTTTCCACTTCAAGTTCACATTGCACTATAGAGCTTTATTCTGGTATCTGAATTCGTGGAAAAGGGAAAAATCTTGAACTAGCAGATAGAGGAATGAGCAATTGTTTCAACATTCGGACAAACGACAATACATTATCTATGGCTCATTCAACAAGGACACTTTATTTTATTAATGGCCAAAACTGCAAGAAGTAGCCAAGAAAATAAATTATTTAACAACGACCAAGCATCATCGACAACAGTAGTCATCATATAGAAATTATTCACACATTCACATGCTTAGAAGTTAGAAGAACCACCACATGAATTGAGGGAAAAATTTCATATCACAAAGAAGATTTAAGAGCTTGAAGTTACCTGGCCTACTGGGAGGTGCTCATGAACATCAATCGATGGATCAACCACAGATTTATCTGACCACGAGGGCTGTTTCTCCAATTCACCTACATGATTTTCCCCAGGAAGCATATTTAGAGAATTCAAGTCTGATGGAAGTATTTTCACATCTGCATCTTCGTTGAGACCAGATGAGGGAAGATGTTCTTGCACTGCAGCCACCACATGCTCTGATTCCTCCGAAGCGGACAAATTTAGCTTATCAGAAGTTTCCATGTAACTCAAAGCCAACACATCCACTTTCTGCTTCGCATCTTGATGGCCCTCAACATGGGTTTGAGAATCATAACTTGGTGATTGATATTTATCCAGATGAGGCTGAACATTTTCATCCTTATGTATCGTGGCTTCTTGAATCACTTCATTATCTGATGAACATGATGAGTGGACTTGTTCCCCCTCACGATTGATGGCATCTTCATTCGCTACCACATGCTCTTCTGCAGATGCTGCCTCGGAAGATGGTACATTGCGATCCACTGAAACATGCTCAAGCATCAATGACAAAGTCAAATGATTAGTAGAAGTCGTGGAATGCAAATTTTCACCCACATCTGGGTTTACTCCAATGAGAATTCCCTCCTGAACACTTGATGAATTCACTTGATCCTGTTCATAAGAATAGTTCTCCTTCTTAGCATTCATAAACTCATCTCCTGACCCATCAGAAGACGACCCTGAATCAACTATAACATGGTCAACTCCAGATTCGGGCACCATAGTTTCCTCCCCATTATCACGATTAGCATTGACTCCTGATGACTCATCCTTTCTAACATCGTGCTCATGAACATCTGAAACTTCTGATGATTTTGATTCATTTGCATCCATTAGATGCACTTGTGAGGAGGTTATGAGCACCTCTTCATGACCACCAGCATCCATCTGAGTGCTCTCAACATGCAATTTAGAGTGGCCCTCAGCAGATTCAACCAAAACCAGAGGTGAACCTGTTTCAGATATCTCTGCTTGCGTATCAGAGGATATGGAGGAAAATGAGTGGAAGTTCTCGACTGCTGGTGGACTTGAATCATAAACAGGCTCCCTATGATGATTTTCATTCGTCACCCCACTTATAAATTGGAACTCCGGCTCCTCAATTGAAAGTTGTGTTGAAATGCCAGATTCTCCAGTGTGACCCGTTGATCCTTCTTCTCTAACATCAGATGTTCTTTCATCTTCTTCTGACAACGATGACAGGCCCAATCTTCTGGTGCATTCCTCCTCAAATGGTTCGGTCTTCAAATGACTTTCACTAGTGTCAACATCCACTGAAATAGCTGGCTCTCCCACTTCCGGTAAGCTCAAATCAACTTCATGGTGACTTAACAATTCTCCTATAGGAGTATGCAACCTTTCTGCTTCAGACAAGCTAGACCATATCTCATGATGACTTTCCACATCTCCCAATGTAATTTCCTCAACATTATGGAGAACATCTATTCCCTCAATTTGATCAATATCCACAGAATCAACTTCAGATGATTGGCTTCCATGTTCAACCTGGACAGAAGCATGGTCTATGTTGGAGATTGCATCAGTTTCTTGAGAAAAATAGTGTTCATTGTTCTTCTTTCCCTCATCCTCCATGGCTGAAGACACTGATTCAGTATCAGGAACAGAACTTGCCTTAGATTCACTAACATCACTTAATTGCCGTTGGAATGAAGGATAGCCCGCTTCATCTGTCGCAAATCGTTCTGGTACAAAATAAGGTCTCCATTTGAATTCTTGCCTCTCTTGTCTAGGACCCCCTAAAACTGATGGCCCCACACTAAAACTTTCATGCCTTCTGAAAATCGGTTCCCTTGGTTGCATTGATGTGAATTCTTGTTGAAAACTGTCCTCCTTGAGATCAGGCTTTTCCTCGCCTGAGTCATAAGGAAGATCAAAAGGGTTTCGTCTTGGCAACAATATGGACGGAGCAGACCCAGGAACATTGTCATAGGGGTCGTAAGAGATATCAAAGGGGTTGCGCCTTGTTGTTGCAATGGATGGAATACTAAGAGGAATATCCTCACTGTCCAAGTCTATGAGATTCTTCTCAGCCATCACCCTCAAATTTTTACGAGCTCTTCTCCTAGCAATGAGGTTCTCCAAACGTTGATTCCTTTCAAGCTCTGAAGTCCCCAAGTCAATCAGGTTCTTTTGGTCATCCTCTGTCCATTTGATTGCAGATTTACTTCCATCCTCCTTACCTTCCTGCGCTGCTTCTCCCTCTTCATCTTCACCGTCTTCTTCTTCTGCCTGATTTTCCATATCTTCTGTCTCTTCACCGCTTTCGTCACTTTTATGAGATTTCTCTGAAGCAGCATATGATCCATCATGAGATAAATGAGCATGAGGTGGAGCTTCATCATCTAAGAGTGGGTGGAGCTCATCAAGCAATGGAATAATGTCTGCCATGGAAGCATCTGGGGAAGAACTCTCTGCTCCATCAGATCCAGACTCATCATCCTCTTCATCGTCGTAGTTGGCATCCTCTTCATTGTGATCTTTTGCCTGTTTCAATGACGAATCCCACTGATGTTCCATGCGAGCAGCAGAAGACTCTCCGAAAAATCCATCATCTTCATTATCAATATTCTCATCTTTCATGTTTGCAATTAAAGAATAATGGTGCTCAAGATCCTCACTGTCAGTCAGCATGCTTTCAACCATATGTGCTTCAAGTTGAGTTCCCTTATTCTTCAGCAAATCACTGAATTTCCCCTCCACATCTTTAGTTGCTGGCTTCTCTAACTGAATTTCCCTGGAACCCTCATTAATTAGGAGTGTTGAACCAGCTGAACCATCCTCTTCCTCGACCTTATCAAGTCCATCATCCAATGGACTAATTTCTTCATCAGATTTCTCTACTATACCTCCTTTCTCCCCATTAAATCTCTCTACAACAAGACTCTCATCTCTAATAACAACACTGTCCTCTCCTACAACTCCGGATTTTAGAGATGCAATCTCATGGGAAACTTTCTCTTCTTCTTCTTCTTCAATTTCAGGTATATTTGATTGTCCAAAACTCAAAAATGTCCCAAGCAAAACGGCAGTGCACACTAAAACGGGGGAGGCAGAGACCAAAAGGGAAAACAAAAATGGAAATGATCTGTACAGGAATAACAAGAAACACACCATACCCACGAGAAATGGGTGATTGCAAACTGATTTATAACTTCTTCTGATTGAAATGGCAAGAAACCTCCTCATCCGAACCCCAATTTCCATAGCGGCGCCCATTTCCCTGTCTCTTCAAAAATCTCAACCTATTTCCACAAAAATTCAACATAAACCAAGATAGCCAGATTAGATCCAGCAGAACAAATAAAAAAAAAAAAAACCCAAAAAAAAGAAGGAATTGACGAATAATAGGATAAGCAGAAACCCACCTCAAAATTCGATCTAATGAAATACAGAGCAGTCAGATTATGATCAACCCAATACGTACCTGAAAGCAATAAAAAAATTTATGGGTTTTCGCCTCAATGCAAGATTCTCCAATGAGAGCAAACGATCGGAGAACGTGAATTCAATCGACTGAGAAATCAAATTCAATCGTATGATAATCAACTATTTACCTGTAACACAGAGATGAAGTAAACTAAAGGTTCCGGTTAAAGCATGATGAGAGAAGAAATAGAGATAGAGAAGTTACCAGATAGAAACCGAGATCAAAGGGCAGACAATAAAGGTATGAAGAAACCCAAAAGAAAAAAGGGGCTTGTTGTTGCTGATTCTTCCCTTTTCTTTATCTTTATCAACTTTTTTGAGCTCAGTAACCGCAATGGAGTGCTGGGTCGGGTATTCAATTACTGTTTATTTTTTCCCCTATAGAGAGAGGAACAGAGGATGGAGCAAGAAAGCTCTTTTCCCCTATTTTTTTTTATTATTTTTGTTCTGATTTACTATTTTAGTTTATTCTCATTGTTTTAAGAAATAATATAGAACTTTTTAAAATTCTTTTGTCAAATAAAAAATAGGGAAAAAAAACATTAATTTTCATTTTAATGTATTTTCTTTACTCTAATATATATTTTTTGAATATCCTTATTAAAATAAAGACATTACTTTCAATCACTTATCATATTCATTTTTCAAAAATTAAAAATATTATCTTCCTTCATTGATGCCTTAAAAATTGTGGTTTATATTGGCTTCTTAAATTCATTATGAATAGTTGAATTCCTCTCAACCATTTTATATAAGATTCCATTTGATTAGATGATAAATGATAATGATGTTTATTCAACTTATATTTGATTTGGTATTGATGAGATCATTAGGAAAATTGTGTCCTAAATGGTAATTTCAATTGATTACAAAGATAGAAGGTGGCTTCAATGATGGCTTTGAACATATTACCATCTAATTAATATAGTTTCAACTTAACATTAGACAGTGGTCCAGGAATATGTGTGGGATTATCATTGTTATCTAGGATAAAGTTAGGGTCTTGGTTTCTTTTCTTTCCAAGTTGGCAGCTGGAAGGATGTGAAGGCCACAAAGGCACAAACCCTTCCCATGTTGTTTGCTATTATTTTGTTTATTACTTTTGGACATAATTAATCAATTTGGTTTGGTAGTTCAGATTCACTTTTGCATTAATTATTTAGGTATGGATTTGGTCTATTCTGGTTTGATGACATGTAAATCATGTTCGGCTTTCAAACGTATCAAGTCGGTTCAAACTAGGATTCTTTAAATGTTGTTAACGAGAATTGCTTAGTTGCGAGATGAACAAACGTAAGTTAAGAAGTCTCTCCAAAGTTTGTTACTCGGGAAAAACACTCCGATGCTTAAGTCAAAAAGTGAGGAAATAAGGAGGTTGATAACTTCATAGGTCGTAGTTATCAAATAGAAAAGTATGAAAAATTATGAATGAATCTTTTACCTACGATCAGAGAGGTATCTTTTTAATGTATAAGTCAAATCATCCTATATATCACAAAAATAACAAATGATAGTAGAATGTTAAAATCATTAGAAGAAGGACCTAAGAATTCTTGAATCACATCTTTGATTGTTACATGCCATCAAGTACAAGGAAACAGAGTTCTCAGATTACATCAATGAATACCAAGAGCTCTCTCTCTATCTCTCTCTGTGTCCATGATCACACCATGTTTCAGGCAAACATTCTTCTCTCTTTTACTGGTAATAAAAAATGGAGTGTCTATTGCAGATGGACATGTTACAGAAGATTACACACACACACTTACCAGCATACCATATCACCTGACCATCACTCCGTTTTTCAGCTATGCAGTACTTGTGCATGTTCCACTTACCATGCTTCTTTCTCTCATTCTCATTATCCTCATTCCTTCTGCTCTTCTTCTTCTTCTTCCTCTCATCTTCAGTAATGAATGTGTAGTATCGAGCGCGATCAGGGTTTCCTTACTGTTAATTATATCGATAGTTGCTTGCTGAACCCAGTGCCCTGAACCTGCCTTTCTTGAAACTCTTTGGGCTTGGTCTCCCTTCACAACGGAGAAGACGTAGAAGCAGTATTTTTGGGATTCGTCGCAGATGTTGAACAGGGTCCATGGCTCCTTAGTGCCGTAGACATCCACAACACTTATGAATTGAACTGGGAGATGTGTCGGAGGAAAGAGCCGTTTCTGGGAAAGATAAAAGACAACGAGCTCCTCGTCGGTGGGCATAAAGTGGTAATCGGGCCACGAGGTTTCTCTACGAGGATTACTCGGTCGAGGAAATCTTTGCGTCTTCTTTGAACTAGCCGAAGAAGAAGATGCAGAGTATTTGACGCAACAAACAACCTTATGATTCAGTGAATTTTCTTGATCATTGTTCAGAGAGTTTCCTTTGTCATCAACAAATGAATACTCGTGCATGCTCCAATCCGCAATCTTCCTCATATTCTTTTCTTTGTTAGAATGTAAAAGCATTTCTCGATCAAACCCAATCACATCTCCCGCTCCGTCTTTCACCCGAAGAAGTTTACGACAACGCCAAGAACCCGAAGACTCTGTCTTTCTTCTAATAATTTATGTAATAGTGAACTTTTCATGTAATAATTTATTTGATAAAACAGTAGGAGTTCCTCTTTAGTTTGAATAAAGCAGAACTGTAACACCAGAGGAAAATAAATAAATACCAAGAAAATTGTCGAAATCACCTATATGTACAAGTAATTAAAATGTGTACATAATTGGGAATTTATGTAAGTAGTATCATGTTAAGCGTACATTAACTAGTACAAGAATAACGATTATTATTATCAAATAAATTATTACATGAAAAGTTCACTATTTTTAAGGGGTAAATTAGTTGATAAGGATAATGAGTGTGATTATTAAGTGAGGTAAGTAGAATAGTTAAAGAAGTGACAAGTGGGTGTTATATTTTGGCATGTGAAGGAATGGAGTAAAACGTCTAAGGAGATAGGGAGGGGGTGGCAATCTAAAAAAAACAAACAAAACAAAGGAAAAATATCTCTATCATAAGGAAGAGAAGATGCCATGTAACCCAAATTAGAGGTAATCATGAGTATCTAGTAAACACTTGTCAAGTCAATAGATGAAATAATATCCAAAGTTAAAGTCTCTATAAATAGTGAAAAGAAACGAAAGAGATAGCAAAGTGGAAAGTAGGAGAATTGACGTACGAGTGTGAGATAGAGGCAAGTGTTGGTGAGTCACTCGTGATAGAAATCCAAGACTAAAGGTTGGAGTTTAGACGGATCTAAGATAAATGGGATTTCAGAAAGTATAATTATTTCAAATTGTAAAATTTTGGGTGTTGCTTGTAAATGTTACAGTTTAGTTTGGCTAACCCTTCTACATGTTTCCCATATATGTAGATAATCACTAGAGCCGGAGAGAAGGTATTGGGATCGAGTACGGAGTTGATTTGCTTGAATAATAATAATAATAACAATAACCTATTTGTGTATCATGTGCTAAGAATGTCTGCAAAATAATTAATATATGTATAATGACCAAACTAAGTTAGTAAGCTATTATGCGTGAAAAATAAGGTTTTGATGATATTTTTATGGTATAGTTTATGCACTCCACAATCAGGTAACTGGGAATGTATGGTTAGTTACCGTGTCCTATAATTACCCCGATAAAAAGATTTGGGGTGTTACAAGAACCCAGGCCTATTGGGGATGAGTGGGATAGCTAAGGGATCCATTTTGGATTTGGGATTGGTTTGGATAAAGATAAATCCAGAGTGATTCTAGGTTCTCTATTAAGTAAAGAAGAGGACTTGGGTTTTTCTGGAGGATATGGGTTATCTACGAAGTGATGGACATGAGAATGCGCAATGTAGTTTCTCAAAGAGGATATGGGGTTTTATGCGAAGTGAGAGAAAAAAAGAACAGAATTTGAGATTCTTGAAAATGCTTCTCAAAGAGGATCAAAAGAGTATTTTGAGTTTGTTGTTCCAGAAGAGTTGAATGTCACCAAAGCTTAACGATACCTGTATTGTTGATGCAATCTTTTTTTTTTTTTTTTTTTTTTAACGTGGAACCTACCAACTATTTACTGGATAATTGATTGGTAAACGCTGGACTATATGAAAGACTCCGTAACCCTATGGACGAGTTGAGACCTAGATCGAGGCTCACTGTGAGAAGATAATGATTGGTGGCATACCTGTAATCCTTGAAATTAATCGTTTGTCTATGAAAACTCGTGCAAGAAAATTACAATTGGTCTCGCAGTTACATTATTGTTTCCTCTACAAACACTCGAGTTTGAGTTTGTTGGGCACCAAGGGCCAAGGGCATCATTTTTTTCCCTAATAGGCCACCACTTACAGGGTCGTTTTGGTACAAAAGATGCTATGGGCGACCCTGCATCTATAGAACTTTCCTTGGTCCTCTTTTTACTGACTTAAAGCTTCTTTTGGCCGATATCTTCTGGTGTCCAGAGTTGTTTGAGAATTGTCTCAGCTTGGCTGGTGACCATCTTGACTTTTCTTCAATTATCAAGCAATTATACTCTGATTCTCTCTCCTCTCCTTCCAAGCAGTCCAAGTTTCCACTGGTATGCCAAGCAACTTCTCCGGGAATATAGAAGCAAGTGTAAAATTAAAGTTAAAGCTACCATTGAAGAGGGGGGAAAAACTTGTGGAAGAGCAAAAAGTGGGCTCTATTTTAAATAACCGAAACTAAGGTGGCAAAAGTTGCAAAGTAGTAATGTAGTATGACATTTACACGACACTCGCCGTGACATCAGCATTTAAATACACACATTTCGCCTCCATTTGGGCCGCGGTCACTTGCTCGAGAGCAGTCGAGCAGACAAACACAGAGAAGGAAAGAGAAGCGGGAAAAGAGATGTCTTTTGCGACTTCTAGGGTTTTCAAGGCCTGCAGTGCGCTATTGGCTCCGGCGAGATCGTCGGCTACGGCAGGCAACGCTACGAAACCTGCATCCACTGCCGTTGCGAAAACAAAGTCTAAGCCGAAGCTGAAATCGACAACACCGACTATATCTAAGGCCGCTGGCATCCTGAAGGTGACACCAGTCTCGCCGGCTCTTGGCGATTTCCTGGGGGCCCCGGAGTCCTCCCGTACCGAAGCGGTCAAGAAGATCTGGGCACACATCAAGCTTCACAACCTTCAGGTCTTCATTTACTCGCTGTTTTGCTGTGTGTTCATGTTTGTTAAACGCTAGTGTATTGCTGCTTCTTTGTATGTTTATTAGCCTTTTGTTAACCATTTGTTTGACATGATTTCGAGAATATTGCAATGTTCGTTTACGGTTATTGATCATCTTAGAGTAAGCGTTTTTCTTCTTGAGATTTTGGGTTTATGTGTCAAACCCATAATGTTGGATTTATTTGTTTTTTTTTTTTTCCGTTTACATAAATTTTCGATTTTCTTTTTCTGCTGGAAAGGTTTTGATACAGAGTGATGTGCTTGTCTCTTTAATTTTTGTTTATGGATTTTTTGTCACCCTACTTTCGTGTTTCTTGCGTTATTTTTTTGGTCTTTGTTCTTATTTCTCTCCCTTATGATATGCATGTTAAACCCTAGATTTCTGTTAGGGTTTAGTATTCCTGAAAGGGAATGCCTTGGTAATGGATGCTCAATTTTCTTCTAATTGATGCATAAAAAAAGTGCTTAGGATTGTATATATTTAACCATTCACTAGAACAATCTGATGCAGCACTGAAATCATTGGAAATGCATACCTTCAAAGTTGCTGCTGATCAATCTTTACCTATTTTAAGCTAGTCATTTTTTAGGAAGAGATGAGTGAGAAGCATATAGAGGACATGAGATGGCTACAGAGCACGGAGCCTTTTGTAAGACTCTGATTAATGTCCATTTTTTTCTTGCGCCAAGTCTTTGTAAGACTGCTGGGGCTTGGTCCTCTAAATGAAATGGATTGGCCAAACCCTGTAAAACTTGAAGGTATCTGTTTTCTTCCACATCTGTTAAGCTAGAAAAAAATGTAGGGTGTAAATAATGTATAGGTGGGCTGAATTTCTTTTTGATGGTAGGATTTACACCATAGACAAGATTACCAACAAGAGTCCCTGAAGATAGTTGCGAGAGTGTATACTTGATTTCTTGTTATGTAGAGAGCATTGTAATTTTCTTCGAAGCATGTGGACTAGTGTGAATTCTGATTTTAATGGGCAAGTGTGTTGTAAGTGAGAAGTTGTTCTTACAAATATTAATCACCATACCCTATTCCCGATCGTGTTTTCTTTCTAGAATTTAATTGAATTTTACTTCTGTTTTCGATTTGTCCCTTTTTTTGGATACATCATACATGCCATACTTACTGTTCTTTGAAACCAAAAGGATTGAGGAACATTTTGGTCTATCAATTTATCATTGGTTAACATATGTGCATTATTTTGGCTGCAGAACCCGGAAAATAAGAGGGAAATATTTTGTGATCAGAAGCTGAAGACCCTATTTGATGGGAAAGACAAAGTTGGATTCTTGGAGATTGGAAAACTGCTGTCCGGCCATTTTGTAAAGACTGGTTAACTTCTGATTCGGATATTGATTCTGGGTATTAGCTTTAGATCGGCTTCCCCAACCCTCGGAAGAGCAGGCTCTTATGAACTAAATTTGCATCCTTTTGCTTGTTGTTATGTTCATATTTACTTTTATTTTGAGAGCAGAACTCTCAGGGCTGGGTTATGTGTTGATCAGTTTTCAGTTGGACGTATGGTAAAATTAATTAATTTACTTAAGTTGCATTAAAAAAGCTTCCCCACCCAATAATGTTCCAAATCTCTTCCCACAGCTTCAGATACAACAATCTGTTGGTCTGTTGCTGCTAGTGCTTGTTACCATTTTCTTTATCCGTATTGAGCTCCTCTGTCCCCTGTCCCTGTAGTTCCATCATTCCCCTTAATCCTTGTAGAACTTTTGAAGAAACGCCCAAGGAAGGAGGGACCAGTGATATATTTTAGTTGATTAATTAGTAGCAATTGAAGAAGCACCGAATTCTTCTTTACATGATTTGGAATATTATTAATGAAATTATAAGTTATTAGAAAAAGTCATAATATGAGAAAAACAAAATCCAAATTGCAATGGAGGAGCTAAGCAAATTGAAGATTTTAATAGACGATCAGACATCTAAAGAATTTGGTATGTAAACATTCAATGGGCGGTAAGGAAATAAGGAAAACATTCAATGAACAGTTGGTTTTCATCTACAGAATTCTTAGTTAAATAAGGAGATGGTTTATCCATTGCTCTACAACAGCAGGAGAACCGTACCATGGTCTCAATTCATCGTCCGAACCAACTGGTGAGTGATAGACTCCATCCAAGCTAATATTGACTGCACCCTCCAGATGAGCCGATACTTCCGGTACAACTCCATCACCCCATACGTCTGCCTGTCCGCAAACCTAAGAAGCAGCAAGATCCCATTTACAGTTAGCTCCAAAACCATTGAAGTCACAAATTTTCCGCCCTTGCTCCCGTTGTAAGCACAAGAAGATGTCTAGATGAACATGATAATAACAATAATATAGAAGAAAAGAAGAAAGAACATGGAAGTAAATGGACTAGCTTAGATTTTAACATCTGATATAGGCATGTTAGATTGAATATCTTGTATATCCATAACATTCACTCGTTATTCGCTTGAAAAATGGTGGATGACTAGATGAGCGATCAATATAAGGTTGTGTACCTGCTTATACCCTTGTCCGATAAAACGAGCACGCAGGGTGGCTCCACTAGGGGTTGAATCAATAGGGCTATTCACAACAGCAACCTCGCCAGTCGCTTGTTCATTTTCCGTTGGAAGCACAGAACTAACATCCACATTCACATTGCCAAGGAAGCGAGCCCCTTGAATATACCTGACATTCAAATTGGTTCTTCAGAATCTGACTTTGAGAAGTTTTTCAAAACCTTATTTTAACAAAATATTTTCTTGCAGTTCAATAATATCCATCGCCTGTCGAGTTCCTGTGCCTATTGGCACTTGCAAATGGTGTATTTCAAACTCATTGCTCAAGAATGGCCTTTTGATTTTTCAACTATAAATAATGAAGTCTGAAAAAACTAAATTTAGTACGAAAATCAAGCTTTTGAAGGAAATAGGATTCAGTTTACCTGCCTGCAATACATACATATTTCAGCTGAGGACTGTTGACAGGCTTAGGGCAATTTTCTTCAACGTAATAAAGAAGACCCCTAGTTTGATCAATAACCCCAGGCAGACCTTTCGGAGGTGGCCTGAAAAGGATAAAACTTATGGTGATCTTCATGATGAGGATTCAGGTTAAGCATAATGATCATGAAACTGGAAAACCTACAAGTGAGGAGTACCAAGTGTCAGTAACAAGGAGATATTCGACAGCCCAAATCCTTCCAAGTAAACACGAGCAAGCCATCCTCCTGCTGAGTGTCCGATCAAGGCCAAACTCCCACCTAACATGATTTATGTATTTCGATCATCACAATATATTGGGTATTTTACAGGGCAGATACTGAGCTAAATTCCTGGGAATTTACCTTAACAAACCACTGATCACTTGACCAACCTTTACCCATTCAATCTTGAAAATGTGAAAATTTTCACCACAGGCCTAGAAAGATTTCAACTTATCTTAAATCAACAAGATCTAATAGTCATGGCAAGTTTGGAAACAAGTTTCCATAATTTTATACAAAGGATGGTTTCCGGTTATACAATTTCTAATCACTAGAATCAGATATTTCACTCAGCTTTAACTTCTCCCATCTTTTCATTGTTAAATGTTTAGCAGTATCTTAGTGAATTTCTCTGACAAGTGCCACTACATCTCACAAGCAAACGTATTAGCTTCTTTCCACACAAATTTGTAGAAAACTAGCCCAATCTATAAATGGTAAAGAAAGATCCATGTATTGGAAACATTCTCACAACATCACCAATCAAGTTTAATATCAACAAATCAAACAAGCATCAAGACTAGTCATGAGCAAAGGCATAGCCATCTTCTCTATTTACGTCAGTCCGGAAAATATCCAAAACCGTCCTCTCCAATTTACTCATTTACTGTCAAAATCCAGAAAGCAATCATCATACAAGTTCAAAAAGGCACACCCACCTTGTGCTTGCTCTTTTGCTTCTTCAACAGCATCATGGATTTTCTTCAAATACCTGGTCAGTACTCAGTTGTCACAAGATACTCTTTACACAGCAACACAAAGAAAGATCAATTTTAAGAAAGCAATTTCAAATCCACAAATTCAATGATAATGAGGCATCAAGGGATAGGAATACCAATCAAGAACCGGCCGGGGCTCAAGTGTGCCCTTCCAGTAATTAGGGTCCACCAAACCAGCAGCATTCCTAAGCCAATCATACCTTGACACCTTGGCAACCACAGTAGATACTCCATAATCCTTCAAGGTCTCCTGCAGCTTCTTGTAGTCACCTGAATTGTTCCCTAAACCCTGCCCAAAGAAAAAAAAGACCCCATTGTTATCGTCTACACTATCACCCACCCACCCAACCACCCACCCACACACACACACATAGATATACATATATAAATGCAGAGAGGGAGAGAGTAACTGGAAGAATGACAGCAGGGCGAGAGTTGGGAGACGAGGAAGAGAAGGAAACTTGTGGGCTGAAATGGGTTGGTGGAAAAGCCAAAGCCATCCCCAGAGTTCCTGGGTTTTGTGTTGATGGTGGCAACTGGCAAGCGCCTGGTGTGGAGTTTGTTTTGACGGTTGAGGAGGATTACATTTGAGCGTCCACACAACAGGCCACATCATTTGATTACAAGACAATGGGCTCCAGGGCCTCATAGACTGATTGATGGGTATAAAATGCAAAGAAAGGAAAAATTAGAGCCCAGTTGTCAATGGGTTATTTTAGGCTTAGGCCTCACAGTTCGAGAGGCTGAGAATCGAATGGTCCGAAACTTCCACGGGAGATGAAGAAAACGCAGAGAAATAGTGAAAAACTGAAAACTTGTCAATTCTGCCTTATCTATGTTTGTAAGTTAGTAAATAATTCAATTTCCAACCAACTTATTACGTGTTGAGTGAGCGACCTTCCGATTGAATTGATCAATCTCTTAATGGTTAAGGTTGTGGCTGGCCAAACCAATAAAAAAAAGGGTAAATGTAATGTTTACTTGGTTGAGAACCCATTGAGTTTTGATTATTGGTTGAGTCAGGCATCTGTATTTAAAGTTCGATTCCGACCATATAGTTCGATGTGAACCACAAATATAATTGTCCCGCCGTATATTTTTTTAAAAGGATATCTATATATCTTTATTCGAAAGTCGAAACATGCGGACGCGTCTAGGGGACGCGTGTATGAAAGCCGATAATAGCGTGTTTTCTCCGTGCACAACGAGTTCTCTTTTGATAAAAAGCTGAAATCTTTTCTACTTCGATTATTTCTTCTCTCAATATAAGAGGAACCCAATTCGGTATGCAATCCATACTTCGATTTTTTTGAAGTTTCTTGTGAATTATACGTAGGCTGATCATTGCTTCTTCTTCTTTTTGTCATTGGAAATTGGTATGTCAAAACCTGTTCTGAATTGTTCGTAGTTTGATTATTGCTTCTTTTGTTGTGTCAAAACCTGTTCTTTCTCTTAAATTATATGTTTTTCTTTCTTGAATTCATATGTATATTCGTGGATTCGAGAGATCTCGTTTTCGATGATGATCAGGTGCCTTTTTGTTCTATAATTTGATGTTTTTTTTTATTGTTTCTTTGAATGTTTTTCCTTGGCATCTTGATCTTTTATGCGTTAAATTCGAAACATCAACCAATCAACCATATCCTTTAGCGCTGGAAATAATATTCTATATTGGATTTCTTCTTGCTTTTGCTGTCAAATTACCGATTATACCCTTACATAGATTTGACTGGTGAAAGGTAATTCACCTTGTTGATACAATTTCATTCTTTCTTGCAAGGATTCATCCAAGTGCACCCCAAATTCTCTTAAGAATTCTTCTGTGTTTTATTCATTGATTTGATGGTACATTGTATAGTTGGGTATGTTAAAATTTAAAAGCAAGCTGTAATGAGGAATTGCTGTATTATTACTTACAATCTGCATTCTTGGGAAAGTCTCTCAGTCTGAACTTAAAAGTGGGGAATGTTATGCTGTTGCTTTTTGTGCTTTTAATGCACTTTTAGGACATGTATTAGCATCTCCATGTCCAGATCATAATGGAATCCTAGTTGTTGGCTCATCGCCTCTTACTATGAACAGTTTTCATTGAGTTGCCTCCTCAGCTAAGATTTTATGCTGTTGCAATGCCAAACTGTTGTGTTATGGGTCCATATGTACTCATTGATTTTTGTAGGAATGGCTTTAATGAATGTTTACATGACTTGTAGTCCACTGCATTGGTTCAAAATACGAATGGAGCATAAACCATTATTATTAGCATTTTTGCTTGGTAGAGTTGTTCCATCATAGCTATTTTACATTCACATCTTGGTTTGAGAGAGGAAATGATAATTAAATAATTAATGATGTTTTCCCTTCTAGTTACTATTTGAATTTTTAGCATTAAAGAGAAAAAAAAGGAAGGTGAAAGTTTAATTGACTTACAACTGGAAAAACATTTTTATGGGGGAACTTCTTTGCTTGCTCTTACACTTCAAAGGAAAGATGGTGTCTTAAGAGTTGGCTGAGGCCACTGGAGGCTGGAGCATCCATTACCTTCAAGCTTCATGTTTGATTGTTTCTTTCTTTTAGTTGTGGTCTTTTCTTGCAGTAATTTTGAGTGATATATATATATATATTTTTTTGGGTGATATTCCTTTTATGGAAGTTCCTTAATGTCAGACTGCAATTTTTGTAGCATCACTTTCAAGCTAAAGAAAAATGGGAGGTGGAAAGGACAAGGAGGATCATGATGAGAAAGGATTGTTTTCAAATCTTGCTGGATATGCTGCTGGACACGCTGGTGGTCACTACCCCCAACATGGATACCCTCCTCAGGGTTATCCTCCACAAGGCTACCCACCGGCTGGATATCCTAATCCTGGTGGTTACCCACCTGCCGGATATCCTCCCTCTGGTGGATATCCTCCCTCTGGTGGTTATCCTCCCCCTGGTGGTTACCCTCCCTCAGGTGGTTATCCTCCTGGTGGTTATCCCCCTGGAGGTTATCCTGGTTCATCAGCTCCACATCATTCAGGTACATTTGATGACCTCTCTTTGTGGCTTTTGTGAACTTGTTTTGCCAGGGAAAATATAGTTTTATTTTGGTAGTTTGACTGCCCTGATACACTAGTGCTTTGTTATGGCACAAGTTGTGCGGAAATGCTGCTTTCCCCTACTTTTTCGGTTTTTACATGAATTGATGGTGTTAGAACTGTAAACAATATTACACTATCAAAACTCAAAAAGCACTGGAGTTGAGGCATATACTTTGCCTGCAATTAAATCGACACAAACGATTTTTGGTTTTTAGGTGGTGTTTTCAGAACAGTAGTTCTTGCAGATAAAAGTTTTACGTTTGTTGCGTGCAAGAACTAAGAAGTGCCTGAAATGAAAAGGTGCATCTTCAGTTGCATCTTAGCATCTGTAATCCTTTTTGCTCCTATGAGACTTTTAGTATAGGACTCACGCCCTTGATGGTCCCATGAAACAGGATTGTGGTCCAGACATTAGGAACATTCCATATTGAATTGTAGAGAGCAAGCAAGATTCAAACATCATTTACTGGAAATCTCTTACTTTTTAGTTTCAATTTTCAAGCATTTGTTGTGGCAGTATTTGTAATTTCTTATATGCAATAATTATAGCATCCTCTTATTGTACTTTTGGTCTGCACCCTTTAGGCTCTTTTTCAGAAAATTCCTTTTTGTCATTCAAAATAAAATAATGTGGAGTTCTACCATTTTGGGTGAGTTTTGTTGTGGCAGAAGGGAAATTCTTGTACTAATCTACATATCCTATTAGTGGTTGGGGCTTTGTATTGGGTTCCCGTGGTGGGTGGGCGCTAATTTAATGCTCCATAGTGATGCCAAATGTCTGTGTTAGGGCCATCTTTCTAGTATGAACTCTTTTTCCAGTGTAAATTGTATGTCCATGCTTGATGACTGTAGTCTGTAGAGTTTCACAAGGATATGGAGGATTCTCTTTATTGTGTTTGATAACCGCTTACTTTCAAAAACAACAGGGCACGGATCTGGTGGTATGGGAGCAATGTTAGCTGGAGGTGCCGCAGCTGCTGCTGCGGCATATGGGGCTCACCAGATCTCACATGGTTCTCATGGTGGTCACTATGGCGGGGGCTACGGCCATGGTCTTGGCCACGGCCACGGAAAGTTCAAGCATGGGAAGATGAAGCACGGGAAGTTTGGGAAGCACAAAGGCAAGTTCGGGAAGCACAAGGGCAAAATGTTTAAGAAATGGAAGTGATGACTGCCTCAGCTACTATATCTTAGCATATACTATAAGCAGCTTTCTGCCAATTCTATCATCGTTTGCTTCTGTTTTTCCGTTTCGTCATGAATCCAGATTTTAAATAAACCCAGAATACATACATAACTATGCTTGCTTTCTGTGATGCTGTTTACAATCTATGAAGAAGTCGAGTATGCTTTTTTAGCAGTGGCACCTGTTTGGTTCCCATTTTTTGTACATTCTATTGGCTTCTTAGTTCTTGCAATTGTTTTGCAGACAGTTTTCCTTTGGTAGGGGAGAGAGAACTGTTCCATTTTTTGTATTTTCTCCCATTCTTGACATAACATAGTATCTCAAATGTAATTTTGGAATTGATTGCCTCAATTACATGTACATCTTAATCAAATGCAGAGATGAACTCCTCTCTATAGAACTCTAATTTTTTAAACTCTCAACATCTTTGTGGATTCTGGACCTCTTTCCTTTATCCCTTCGCTCTCTGGGTTTTTGAGTTTCCTGCAAATTGCACCACCCACTTGAGCCTAAACCATTTTTCAACGGGTAGTCATTATCATCATTCGAGCTTTCATCTCAAAAGTTTGGAGTCGATTACATGAGACTATGAGACTATGAGAGAAATCAAAGTGGATTTCCGAACTCTTATCTCAAAAGTTTGGAATCGGTTACATGAGACTGAGAAAAATCAAAGGGAATCCACTATATGTATTAGTTTCCTTCATTCGTTTCTATTTAGGATGATACTTACATCAACTCATATGATATATAAAAGATTTTCACAGACTTTTACAAATCTTGACAATGTATATATTATCAATTAGCTCGTTCTCCCACCAATGTTTTTTCCGTAAAACATTAACTTTTGGTTATTAATTAATTGGATAGTGCAGATCAAAACTTGAATAAAGGATTAGCACTTGGAATCTAACCTAATAAAATCATACGTAGAAAAAAAAAACAAAAAAAAAAGGTACCCACTGAACTAGTTGGAGACAACGATCAATATATATATATATGCCATTTATATATAACTATTTTCTCCAGTTATTCATCCATTAGACCCTCCCCATTGTCTGTCTAGTGAAGCTAGCCTTTATATGACCCAGATCCATAATCTTCAAATAGTATATACAATTAAAAACAAAAATAATGGAACAATCTTTTAACAATTGAAAATTAAGGTTATTTTTTAAAAGATTAAAATAAAAGCAAGGAAACTCTTATCTTTCAACTTCATCTTTTTCTTTCTTTGTGTCCAATTTTGTCACTACCAAAACCTACTTTCCAACCAATAAATATCTCACATTGGAAATTATGTATGCTTGTCAAATTATCTTGTGGAAAAATCAACAATATGAATCTAGCTAACCCCGTCATCTTAATTAATATTTTTGCACCAATATTAATAATCTTGTTATGTTATAGAGATTTGGGTCATGTCCAAATTATTGCCTTAAAAAAAATATTTATTACCAAAAAATTAATTAAGTTATGATTAATACCCAAGTGTTTATTATTTGTAAACAAACAATATTATGATCTATTAATTTCTTTTTACTATTTTCATGGAGACAAAGATTAAGATGGGGTTCACCTTAGATTCCCACTCAAATTATTATTTTTTAAATAACTCCTTTATAATTATATGTTATTCTTTTCTCTTATTCTAAGTTTTAATCCTTCTTCCATTCAAACCTTTGTGTTTGTGTATATATCTATATATATATATAGCGAATACTTTCAACTCTAGAATCTTCCATATCATTGTTTGCTTCTCTTCTTATTTTTCTATTTTATTTCTTGTTGGATATATTTATTGGGTATATATATCCAACAAGAGGAGGAGATAGATCATGGAAGTTGTGATGTTGAAAGGAAGATTTGATTGTAAGTTTAAGGGTTTCATTGAAGAATTTATGTTGGAGCCATGGCTTATTTATCCTCAACAAAGGTGGTGATGATTTGGAGGCAATAACTTTAATCCCACCAGGCAAGTCTGATTCTTGGCTTTCCCCCATATTTCTTCAATTAATGTTTGGTTGGTGAGAAAATGAAGGAAAATTAGAATAAGATCATTTCTTCTTCTGTGCTATTTCTTTTGAATACTTGTGCTCTAAGGTTGTAAAACAACCATGCATAAGATTCACATCAGCATTAATATTAATGCAAACTTACCACCAAGTTTCAATTAACACCAAGCATTTTGAGATTTTGTGGAACATTTTTTCATTAGCATCAACTGCTACTATTTTTGTTTGATAACCGAGAACCCCACCATATAAACTTGTCATTTGGACATTCGATATGATCCACCTCTGACCATTAAGCCCGTGCGCACAGAAATTTTCCACCCGATGATGTCAATTGAATCAAAACCCAACACGTGACCATAACGGTATTGCTCCCAGTGATCAATTGCTATTATGCTAGAACCTCTCTTTGATCTTTACTATCTCTTATTGAAATTCAAAAACAATAGAATTGTAACTTGCTATTCCACAGTAAATCTTAACAAAGCTTAGGCATCATATTATTAATTCAAACTAATCTCTCTTTATGGATTGTTACACCAGCTCCAAAATGTATAGGAATAAGGCTGTGAAAATGATAAATAATGATGAAAAGAAGTCAATCTGTCAACTCAAACCCTAAATGAGAAACATGAATGATATTCACATTCTCAAATCTCAAAGTTCATTTTCCAGCAATTTACAATGCCAAGTTGAGAAGGAAAAAATAACCCCACTTCTCAATCTTTACCGCTTGCTGTACCTACTAGTTTATCCTACATGTCCTACGCTCTTCCAAAACACTTTCACTTAAGACAGAGAAACCAAACCTATATTATACTCTCAGACAACAAACCCAAGTTCATTGGAGAAATGGACTTTCCACCTTTGATTCCACAACCTTTGATCCCACAGAAGGTTACCCAGAGCCACGTATATATTTCGATTACTTGGTTGTTGAGCCTAAAAGCACTGTTGCTGATGCATTACCGCCATCAAGAAAGCTCACGGACAATGGCTGAAAAAGAATATGGGAGAGAGAGGCTAAGTTTATATATTCAAAGTTTCCATATGAATAAGAGCATTGCAAAAAAAATTGTTACATTTACAGACAATAAGCATCAAGACTTTAATTTCCATATTCTAACGAGTCGGAGTTCTACTCAATCTGCACCAAGAAATAGATAAATAAAGGATATAAAATACCTCAATGTGATTTACTTTTGAAAGGGAAAAAGGCTCTTTCTCATAAACTCCACCATTTTCTTTGACCAGTCTTTCCAAATCCTGCCAAGTAAAAGAAGAGAATATGTTAGACATTTTTAGAAAAAGAAAACTAGCTGACAATCAAACAATCATTGGTAGAATTGCCACAATATATTTGATAAGCTAATGCTTCAGATATTCATCATGTACCATAAATTTCATATTACAGATCATAACACAAATCATCAAATCTTTGCAGCAAAACCTGTGTATTATGGAGAACACAACTTTCATAACAAAATACCAAGCGGAGGTAAGAGCTTTTCTCAGCAAGGAAACACATCAAATTTGAAAGTATTCTGATTGCGGTGATGACCTAAATCAACTAAATTAATTCCACAACAGAACATTGACGTTTCAGAGTCACCAATATCTGTCAATTTTGAACAGTTTATTGAGATATGATCTACTGTTGATTCCATTTTAAAAATATGTATGATAGCAACTCTTTACCTTTCCAGTCAAGATTTCAAATTCAAGCAATTCCCCAACAACCTTCTCAAGGATTAGACGATTTTTCTGAAGCATTTCCTTTGCCTTTAGATATGCCATATCATATATCTATAAAGAAAATGATTTTAGAATAAGATTAATCAGAAAATTGCAAATGAAATTGTGGGAACCAGTACTAAATACTAATACTATTGCTACTCTGGTGATTGTAGAAGGGAAAAAAAATTACAAATTTTCAGTTAACAAAAACATACTTTTTCAACTTTAGCTGCCATCTCATACTCATGGTTGTTCCCCATGCTCAAAGATGTTGCCTGCACCAATTAACAAACACATTCAACTCTGTAGTAATATTGCGATGGAAACTTGACATTTGTAAAGAAGTACAAAGTGAATGAGAGGGACAACGAGCAGAGCTGTGGTCGGCACACAATAATACAATATACATGCAGGTTGTCTTTCACCAACACATCTCTCTTTTAATACAAATCATTTTGAATAAATAGAAAGGAGAATACCGCATTGCTGCTGTAATAAATAGCTGGACTGTCATCAGGGCCCCATCCATACTGAATCACCATGCGTGTAGCTATCTGTTGAAAAAAGTAATCATGAATTCACTAAATGTGTTAAGATTAGTTACTTTGCCATTCAACTTGTTGGGTAGGGCCTTTTCACATCATATATATATATAAATATTCTCACACTTGCCCTCACGTGTGGGCTAGACAACTCCAACGGCCCAACACGTGCACAACAAACAAGGCCCAACTCTAGGACGACAACAATAAACACACAAAGGCCCACGTTTGGGGCGATAATATATGGGAGTTTAAATTGCAGAAGCTAAGCTTTAAACCCAAGACCTCCTACTCCAAGACCATGTTAAGATAAGTTATTTTACCACTTGTTGGGTTGGGGCTTTTCACATCATTTATATATGTATATATATTCTCACAAAATGAATATTGCCAAAGTGTTCTATCTAAGTACAATATTGAAAGTAGTAACCATAATATACTCTTATCAACAGGATGACCGACCTCCTGTGCCTGTTTTAATTCTGAAGAAGAAAGAAGATTTTCCTCCCCAAAAGGAAGTAGTAGTTGGGAAGAAACATATGAACCAAAGCAGAACACAAGCTTCTTTTCAAGGTATGATCTTGATTCTGAATTCCCATACATCGAACCTTCATTTCTGGCCTTAGTAATCTTTGTACATCCAATTCCCTGCCAAAAGTAGAGAGGGAGGATAAAATTCTTTCTCCATTCAAATCACTTTATCGTTGCCATTTACGTTCACCAAAGTCAAAATTGGAATGTCTATGCAAAACTCGCCTTCCTAAACTAATAGTCAGGAAACTAGTATGAAATTGTGATCGGTGCAGGAAAAATAAAATATGCAAATAAAGACATGTAAGGATGTGTAATCCTACTGCAGTTCAGCCACAGTATTACGTGAACTGGATGAAAAAGTCAGCATTTAATAGCCAGGCATGTCACGATAAGCAGTGTGCCCATGCACTGCCGTACCAACTTTCAATCAGTGATCCAGCTATACAAGGTCTAACCTGACTTAATATACAGTATTGTTCAGAATATAATCAATATCAACAACAGGAAGAACGAAAAAAAGGAGCTTTAATTTCCAAATATTTTGGTTACGCAGTAGGCCACATAAAAGAAGCTACCGAGAATCCAACACATGAATTCTCTCTTGCCACTCAATCATATCTGAAACTATACCCGTTACCAATCATCTAAGATCCATATCTTTCCTTATTACATCAACTAGTATCTTTTTTGGCCTATATCTCTTCTTGTTAAAATTTCTCCTAGTAGATCTTCTCAACTTTCCACACCAGAGAATTTGTACAGCTAAGTTGTATATTTCCAAACCCAATTGATATTGTAAACTTATCTTCCATTAGAACTATCTCTTTGTAGCATTGGATATCAATATTTATCATATTCAATTGCATCATTTTCTTTATTTTTTTTTTGTTTTCGTCTAAGTATTGTCATTTCATAAAATGATGGCACCATCCTAGGTATTGGTCTCTCCTCCTTTCTAAAATTTAGGAAACTAACAATTCTTTTCCACCCTTTTCATTTCAACTGCCCAATTTGGCTGGTTCTTGTCTAACCTATACGACACAAGATGTACATTTGATTTTTCCTTTCCCAATCTTCCATCACCTATATACATAATATAAACCTGGATTGTAGAGAAGGCAACTGCATGATCTGAATTAAATTGTGGAGACTTGGTCAAACTGGAGGACACCAACTTGAGAATTTCAATATTTATGTTACAAATTGTGATTGAGCTGTTATGCTCGTTGATTTCAGATGCCTAACAAAACAAATAGCTCGTTGTATCAAAGAAAAAGTCAAATTATTGTAAGAAAACATTCTGTGGGTAACATTGATATAGAAGAAAGTCATAAAAGATCCATGTAAATTTTATGGCCATAACAAAATAAAAGAGATTTATTGAAAAGATGCATGTAGAATTGGATTGGAGAAATGAGGAACTCAAGAATAGCAGCAAAAAAAGATTTCACAGCAACACTAAGTGCCCCACCTGGAAGCCCCAAAAGGCAATAGAGGCCTTGTAGTAGACCACAGTCTCCAATGATTATGTTAACACATAAAACCTATCAAAAACATATAATTAAAAGAAGTTATCGTAAGACTGACCTGCCAAGAAGATGGCTCAAGCCATAGATTGTCCACAACATCGAAGTTGGGTAATAGAAGTGCAATGAGACCACGACCAGCTGCCCAAACAGCATGTGGGAACTTGGTTTCCCTAGTCCACTGGTATAGAATTAAGACTTGCTATGTTAGACTTTTCCACCACAAGAAGTAACTTTTCTACATCAAGGTAAATATACACTTAGAGGAGAACAACAGGACATCTCAAAACGGACAAAAGGTAAATACCAACTTCAGAATGTATTTCTCGTATCAAAACAAAGCCTCTGAATATAACAAAGGAACACAAACGTTGCAAGGAACATATATCTCACTCCAAGAAAAGACATAAACATATTACTAAGACCTTCTATCCACAGCTTCATATTTTACTTCCCCGATCCCATGAAACAGTTTCTCCAGTGTAATTTGAACACCACCCAACTCCTCGTCAACCCAAAAAGAGAAGGAAAAAAAAACATAGCAACTTGTCTTTTTAAAATTGAAGAAGCATGGAAAAAACTTAGGCTTAGCAATCACTTTCAGTGATTCAGATTGAACTCACTGTTGAAAAAACCGCACACACACAAGAAGAGTGACAGAGGATCATGAAAAACCATTGGCAAAGTTGAGAAAATAAGCAGTGAACAACATATTGAAACAAATGGACAAATACTTGAAGAAACAAAGGGGGATTCGCTTGCCACTCCATAGTTGATGAAGCATATGGTATTCTAAGATTAAATTTTGCTCATCGCTGATCAAGGACTCTTGCTCCAATGATATGACTTGTCATGTTACAGTAATAAAGGAGTTGGAAATTGAAATATAAGGGTGATCAAAATATGCTATTATCTATAACTCAAACATGAGGTCAACGACCAAAACTATGTCAGTTGCAAAAAACATTTAAATTGTCGTAATGAAATCCCCTCCACCACCTTGTTTGATGATCTCCTAGCCCTATCATAAAGCAGTTCAATATCCTTAGCCTACAGGTCTTTTGCTTTATATTTGAAACCTAACTGCCTCCTTTGGCACGCTCAGCTTGCTTTGAAAAAGTAATTTAGTCCTGTCCAAATGATTTAGAAATGCAAGCTTGAATAACCTATCCTCTGAGACCCTCAAAAGATAGTCAAAACTATGAACAAGTTGTAAGTGATAAGCTCATATGAAAGAAGATTTTTAAAGTAGGTAACCTACCAAAACTAAAAATTACTAATAACCATATAATTAGTCAGAAAACTGAAAATTCTCAATTCTTCTGGACTTTCAAATACAGAAGCAGCACCATTTATGGAAAGAACAAGAACTCATGTCATAAAATAGTATATATTGGGGAGGAAAAAAAGGGAAACAAATTACTAGATTCTTACATACAGTCGAAGACTTTCTCCAGGAGATTTTCAGGGCTATCATAAAATAAACAAGAACTAACAAGACTCAAGTAATTATAGCACAAAAGTACACAGGGAAGAATGCTGATTATAGAAAAGAGAATCAAAGAAGCAAGAAACAATATACGGAGAAAGAGCTAAAGGCCTTGATGGTAGCAGATTAATATACACGGAAGAAGAAATAAAGTTATTTATTCATAGGATAGAATTCTTACATCAAGTAGCGGACTCAGAAGTTCTATTCCATTGCTTATCTGGCCGTATGGCTCCATCAAATCAACCACATTTTGCAGATCCTCTTTGGTCAATCCCAATCCAAGAAAGTTCACAAGCACTTTACTCATCTTCTTCGCAGTTTTTGTCTTCCGCACCCATTTAGGAACAATGCCACTGAAAGTCTGCACAAAAGCAAAAGAAACATGGTTACATCAATGAATATAACATTAGCTGTTCAAAACTTATGACAATTGATACGTATCAGCAGGGGCAGATATTGAGTCGATGAACATTGCATCTGAATGGAAGAAAATAGCTTACAATTCGAACATTCATATTGATAGGCCATCTAAAATCAGAGGAAAATTCACCAAAAAGTCTACAATTCCAGCCATTGGGCTTTGACTCTAAAACAACATGCTCATTTCTCACAGATTTACCGCTAGATTGCTTCCCTCAACTGCCCCACAACAAAACATCCATATAGTTTTGTTCTAAAAGATATATAGATTAATATATATAGATTCAAATTTTTTTACAATCTAAAAAACTTTGGGATAAAAGTTCTGATACAAGGTGAAAAGTTAAACATTAGGCTATTGTAGGCTCTAAAATACACAATTCATGCCACTCACACTTAACAAACGCTCCCTAAACCTAAAGGTCATCCCAAATTCTTCATAACTGGTATTTCTTACGTTCACTAACTCGAGCTAGATTTTAGTGATTATATTGTCAATTACGACACCTAATAACCAAACACTATGCAATTCAAACATTTTATTTTCAAAAGCGCAAATTTCAAGTAAATTCAGAAAACAATTTACTCTTTTATTTCTTGTACCTATCTTGAATAATTATGGTCAAATTTTGAAAAAGAAAATGTACACTGTACGACCTATATTGCGATTAAATTTAATGGAAGTAATGACCGTAAAGTGATAGCGATAGCTTCAGTTGTTCCTCACCGCAAACCAACTGCAGTAGCTCATAAGTTCATCTGTATCAAGAAACTTGCTCCTAAAAGCACTACCCTCCAAAGCCACAGGGACAAATTTGAGTTCTATAGGCCGCAAAAGAGAAGTCTTCTCAGCAACCTGAGAGAAAAGAAGACTAATGAATCAGAACAGAATTTCTATATATATTTTCAATGTTCATCTAAGAGAAACAAGAGAATGATGGACAAAAGCACTGGCATATGCTATACATTAAAAGTCCAACTACCGAGCTGCTTTCCAAACATTGAGATACTGCTATTGTCAACTAACAACAAATCTCTAGAGATCACAAGTCAAAGATATATTCTAAAGGTCTAATGTTTGGCTACTAAGAGATAACACCATTGAAAAGAGCTCTTAGCCTAGTGGTAGCCTACTCCTTAGGAGTTGAACAAAGGCAAGATCCAAGTCCTCTGACATTCATAATAATAATAATAATACAAAAAAAAATTATTATCAAGGAAAAAGAGATAGCACCATTGTAGCCCTGTACATGCAGCAACACAAACAAAAACAGAGATAGAAATGATGTTAATCAATTTAAGGTAGATGTAAACGAGTAAGAGTTGGCCTAGTGGTGTTCTGCTCCTTATAATTTGCACAGGATATAAGGTTAGATTCTCCCTCCCTAAAAAAAAATGAATAACATAATCTTAAATTAATTAATATCGGGGGTCTTGGGCAACCAAAAGATTCCCATGAAGTTAAAGGAAAAATTCTATAGGTCAGCTATACGCCATGTAATGATGTATGGTTCCGAGTGTGAGAATATTAGAAGACAACACAAAAAAAATGCATGTAGCGGCATTGAGAATTTTGCGTTATATGTGTGGCCATACTAGGAAAGATATGATAAGCAATGAGACTACTAGATGTAAGAGTAGCGCCAATTGAAGATAAAGAGTGAGAAACTCATCTAAGATGGTATGGGCATGAACAACATAGAAATAGTAGTGCAACGGAGAGAAGAACTGAGAAAATTCATGTAGGAGATACTAAAAAGAGACGAGGGAGGCTCAAAATGACATGGCTAGAAGTAGTAAGAGAGGAAATGTACTCAATAACAGTTGTTGAGAATATGACCTTAGATAGGACTGACCGGCAGAAAAGAATTCACGTAGTGTATTCTAATTGATTTTTCTCATAGACCACAGCCAACCCCAAATAATTTGAGATAATGCTCGAATGATGATGATTAGTTGATTACTCCACAAATTATAAGAAAAGGGTAGATGTAGCTTTTAGGAAACATAAGAGGAGATAAAATCAACTAAACTGGTATGGACATGAACATATAAAGATGTGAGTACTTAGGTGAACGAAGAGGAGAAAATACAAATATGAGATGTGATAGCTTAATATTTCATAGGCTGGCAGTTAGCGTACAACTATATTAAATCTAACGGACATGAATCCAGATGAGAGAAATGTTGGAGCGTATTCCAACAACTTTGCTCAATTGATTCATTTAGCCAACCCCACATTATGCAGGAAAAAGGCTTGATGATGATGCCCAGTCAAAGCACATGAATTAACGTCACTTGACTAAGAAATTCTGCCTAAAAAGTATAACCTATGCCGCTCCCAAAACTAAGAAAAGTTGGAACAAGTTAGTTAATATTAAAATCTGTTAAATGCAGAGAGAATAAATTGAAAAAAATTTAGAAAAATTACCTTTCTCCAGTCTACAAAATCAATGACTTCTTCATCCATGGTTTCCTCAGCAGCTATGTGTAAGATCTTCTCTCTTTCTAATTGGGTAGGCTTCTGAAGGTGAAATATTCTATCCATTCGACCAGGGCGCTGTAAGGCCTCATCGATTTGCTTAACATTTCGAGTCGTAGCCATCAAAACAACCCCATCTTGTTTCTCAAACCTGTAGGAATATGTAGCATAAATTCTGGGAAAAGATTGCTCAATATGTCATGACTACTTGTAGACAAACCGCTAATTAACTGTCAAATTGCATAAATAAAAAGAGGTTTGAAGTCATTCTGACCAGAAAACAAGCACCCAAATTAGTTTGGATTACTACATATTGATAGTGTCAAAGACTCCATGAAAAATGCTATTGAAGCCTCGTTACTACGACAAGTAAATAATGAAAAGAATAACAAGTAAAGCAGCATTCAAGAGTAGATAAACAAAAGTTAAGCACCAAGGACGTAGTGCGAGAATATTCCAAGGTATGCTCCAAAGAAATACTGTAGGTAAGTGGAAAAGAGAACACCTAGTAATGAACAAGACTATACAACAGAAAAAGTTAGATATCATAAATTAGTTAGTAAAGTAACAGTGGACAACTAGCATGGCCTAATAAGTTACCTAAACTTTGCTCCATTTTCAACGAAACCTTAAAAGCATTGAAAATGTTTTTGGGATTGTGGCTAAAGAGAGAAAAAAAATGGAGACGTTTAAGGGTTTGCGTCAATAAAGAAGGCAAGTTAGGATCAAGGGCAAACATACGAATAGAAATTCAGTGGTTTCCAAACAGTATCCAAAAAATATCAAGAGTGACTTGAGTAATCAAATTTTCTGAAAACTATAGTAATAAGTGGGTAATAAAGACATATCAGGGCATATGTAAGAAACCATTAGTATATAAAATGTATAAACATGGTGGAAGCTCGAAAGAAGATGAAAGGGGTAAAACAATGGGAACTGACGGAAATCACGTTGATGCATGAAAAGACATCAAGGAGATTGGTATAGTATGGCTAACTAATCTCTTTATTTATATTTTAGAGTTGTTATTCATAGTCCTAATTTGGCAAGGAATTCGCACCTCTTCACTGGGTTTCTGGAGTCAAGTCCTTAAGAGTAGAGGATTACCCAAGAAATTCATTGATCAATAGACACTTACTTCCTATTACTAGAATTAAACATTTTTCTGATGAATCATAAAAAGAAAATTCATTTTAATTCAACAAGTTTCATACTTAATTCAAAGCATTTAAAAAGAGGACCAACGTCCACACATCATTAGTAACCTGTACATAAGGAGCAACAACAAAATACTTTCAAACTTTAAAAGATTGTTGACCCACTGAAGAAAAGAGAGCAGTAGACGTTGATAGTTACCCATCAAGCTCCACAAGAAGTTGATTAATGAAAGCCTCGTGGTCCTGCTCTTTAGTGTGAATGAACTTGCCACGGACACCAGCAAAGAGGTCGAAATCCTCAACAAATATGATAACAGGTGCCTACAATTAGCATTTCAGTAGTCAGCCAAAATTAGATGACGAATATTCATGCATTTTCCAATGTCAAGGTGACAGAACTCATAAATAAAATGGAACTCTTTCCGATAAAAGAAAAAAGACAACCCCAACCCCACAAGCGCAATAAGACAAAGTATACAAACTCATAATTTAGCACAGAAAACAATATTCCAAAAGAAGCAACAAAGGTATCACCCAAAAGCTTTAACAAATATTGTAAGAAAGAAATTATCAATATTTATATTAGTAGAACCATATTAGTAGCACCACGATCTAGACTTTGATTTAAGTTCGAAGAAGACTAAATGGGAATGACACTATTGAGAAGTCGAAAAATTACCCCAAGTAGTGATCACCAAAGCTAAAAAAAAATTAAAATCTTGGCATAAGTAACATATACAAATAAAATTCATACATTGCTATCAACAATTAGAAGTAAAAGAAGGCTTGCAGAGAATAACCAAATCCCTTGCTGTTTGAAACAGTTCCCTAACATTGGATGCACTTTGACCAACCCATAGCCCAGCCTCCAACTGCTGGGCTTCAACATTGACAACAGGCACCCTAGCTTCTGCAGCTATCGCCAATGCCAGAGAGGTCTTTCCTGTCCCCCTCTCTCCGACAATTAGAACTCCCTGTAATAAGCATGCAACTATCTCAGATCTTATAGCACACTGTGATGAATAATAACCCTCGCAGCAAATATTAACATTCAGAAACCAAGTATATTCTGAATAGCTTAATAAAATTTTGTAAAGTTAGAGTACAAATTTTGGCATCACCTCAAATATCAGGATCTACCATTCTACACATGAAATGCAAGATAACATTTGATAAAGTTATTAAGATTAGTTACTTTGCCATTCAACCTAATAAGTTAACTTGTTGGGTTGGGTGTGTCACATCATTTATTTTATATTATAACACTTCCCCTCACGTGTGGGCTGGACAATCCGACGGCTCAACATGTGCACAGCAAATGAGGCCCAATACTAGGGCCTCTCACAAAGACTCACACATGGAGCAACAACAAACACACACAAAATTCCACACTTGGGCCAACAATAAATGGGGGATTAAATTGCGGAAACCAAAACCTCCTGCTCCGATACCAGTTAACTTGTTGGGTTGGGGTGTTTCACATCATTTATGTTACATTCTAACAAAAGTAAAAACAACATGCAAAGGAATTATTCTGCTGCTGAACAACTTTGGGCATCAATCCAAATAAATGGCAATACAACAATTGACCACAAAAATTGCGTACCTTCATGATACCTACAATAGTGGAAAAACTAATATAAGATCAATAAGAGAAATACCAACCAATCTATCTTATTGCAAAAAGAACATACCCGAGGTGCACGGGCTCCCATGTCCTGAAATGCACTAGGATTCCTCAAAAAAGCCACAACTTCATTGATTTCTTCTCTCATAGAATCAATACTAGAAAAGTCCTTCAATGGGATGGGAGGATTCTTTACCCTCTGCAAACCAGCCACAATTCTTGAAATTCATATCACAAATTGTTTCTTTCAAAATGATTATTAGAAAATGAAAGTCAAGTATGAACCTTCATTTGCTCAAAAGCAGTTTTTATAGGATCAATGCCTTCCTTCTTCTTATTTTTGACGCTTCTCAGCTTGTACATCATATAGGTCCTCTGCAACATAAGTTAGTTCTGTCAGCTGTGTCTTAAGAACAAGTATAGAAAGGATCTACTTCCCATCCAACCTGACTTTTCACTGGAGAAGAGGGAGGGGGAACCGGGTTGCAGTCTTCTGAGGGAAACGTCAGTCATAAATGGACAATTATTGCAGAAGTACCTATCATTCCCTTTTAGCAGGCTATTTTAGACAGGTCAAAACTAATATACATTCCCAAGAATCCAACAACAGACAAGAAGATCCAGAAAGTAAGGAGTGTTAACCCAGAAACACTGGGAAGTGGGACTTGCTTATGTATAACTCACACAGAACAGCAACAAACACGATTCAGTCTATGTAAGGAAGAGAAAGAATCGAATGATCACATTTTTCAACACTGCTCTTGACAAGGAGAGTCAGGTCTACAGTCTGGAATCTCATTGGCGTTGATTGGGTAGTCAGTAATGACTTAGATTCAGAATCTATTTCCGGAGGCTTGATTGCAGAAACAAGGCAAAAAGGGAGGTCCTATACATTTTACCAATGATCACATGGTTGGCTTTGACTTTTTTTTTGATAGATAATTTGCTCTCTACTAGTAAAATTTTTGGCTTTGTAAAGCTTGTAACAACTTTCTAGACACAATTAACCTTGTACGTAATTGACAAGGGCATATTCATATGCACAGTTGATCATCCAAGTTCTCTTCGTGATCACAAGACAAATCCCAAGTAAGGCAAATTGGCAGTTGAGATCCAAGAAACAAGCAATGCAAGTTTTATACACTCACTTGTTGTGTTATCATTCATTCATAATCAAATACAAAACAATAGTGCCTCACTTGATTCAATTCAACTAACAAATACTCCAATATTGTATGTACAGCTTTATCATTACATTTGATTGATATGTCGACCTTCATAATTAAGATAAAAATAATCTAGAACCCCTTAGAGATAACCGGTTTTGACTCCAGAAACATCGACTATGGGAAAATTTCCATATCACCACTGCTATTTAGTAAATGTTAAATGTTGTTTGAACTTAATAGTGACTAACATAAGTTTTAGGGGGATTTGAGAGAAAACAAAAGTTTGTAACACCTAAAACAACTTCAAATATCAAGGACAAGGTGATTTAAGAAAAGTTGTAAGTATCAAACCAAAAAAGAAATTCTACACGACCAAGATGATGACCAACAAGTAAACGATCCATTGGCTCCGATGAAAGGTTTTCTTTTCTCTTTTCCTTTTCATGAGCGCAATGATAGGTATATGATAATCTTATGTATTATCCAATTCTCATCTTTAAAAAATTTCCATTTGTGTAGTAGTCAATACTTGAAATTGTGTTCAATGGGAGAAATCATACCACTCTTCGAAGCTTCTCCCTGTTTGGATCTCTACCGCGTAAAGGACCATAACCGAGAAGTCTTGGAATTCTCCTCTTCATGAACCGGAACACATGCATCAACAAAAATCCATATATTCCACATCTAATAAGAAACCAAAGAAACCATTGTATCTCTTGATCTTCTGTCTGTCTCGATTTAAAACTGATTTCTGCCTCTGATTGCCATTGCAAGTACCACGTGGAACCAACAGTTTGACCTATTTCCTCAGGCCATGCCATCCCCAGTCGTATCCTTAGCTGTAATGGAACGACAACTACTCAAAATAAATGTAAAAAAAATTAGAAAAGAGTCAAACATATTTCTAGTGTAAGTGATGATTAATACCGGGTGAGGAATAACAAACTCCACAATAGGAAACACAATCATCATCATTATGTCATCATTTATGTTTCTAACTTTCTCAAACACCCAGTCTCTACCATATGACACAAATCTATTCTTCCATATTGCATTGAAGCATTGATGAACTAGCCTCGTCGTCAAAAGAAACTGCTGCCAGAAATCCAACTCCGAGAAAGGGATCCACATTAGTTGAACAGCAGTTGGAATACCACTGCCAAGCATTTTCATATATAGCCCATCAAAACCTCCAAAATCCTCATATAGCATATCAAATTCCTGAAATATGAAAGCAATGATAAGAACTTTAGAAGCAAACCAACATTGACTCATAGAGTGACTGAACATATAAAATCAATGTCCAACCTTAATGTCAACATAATACTCCTTATCTTCTCCCTTAAGCTTAATATACATGGCACCCCAATCATGCCTGATTCGTGCATGCTGTAATAGCTTCTTTGATACAGCATACGGAACAGCCATAGAGTCCATTTCCCACCTACTTTTTTCTTCATTGTACCAGGTTTTTGAGACAAGTCTATCTCGATTTACAAGGATGCGTTCCTGTAATTAACATCTCATACATCATTAATAAGATGAAACTAAGGACATACATAGAACTTCATGTGCAAATCACCAAACTGTAGTAGTTTTTTTTGAGTGAAAAAGAGCATGTTATTCAAGAAAACACATGAAAAATGTTGTCGTGTGGCTAGTTTAAGAAAAAAATAGAAGACGACCAAGAGGAAAAGGTATATCAACTGCATTTTCTATAGCATTTACGTGTTTTTTTTGTTTGAAAGGGAAAACTTTATTACAGGCACCGAGGGGGTGCAACCCAAAGAAAGCTGAAACAGAAAGGAAATAAGAAATTGATATAAAGTTCACATAAAAATTTTAAGCAACACTAGGCTACATTCACGTTCATTGTTAAATGCATTCTCCAGTCAAATAGAGACCAAGCACTTTTCATGTCAATTGACAATTTGGAATGCAAAGTAAAGGAAATTTTTTTTGTTTAAGATTATATTCAAAATAATAAAAAAAACAATAGCAAGAACACGAATACGAATATACATATATTTGTAACAACCAAAATATTGAAGAAGAATTAGATCATCAATACACATACAGAAACTTGACTTGAAATAGAATTGCAATGGAGACAAGATGTGGAAGAACATCCATCACAGACAATGACCAAAGCAACTGTTTCACAAGCTCGAATTCTACGTAATCTTAGGCAAAGCTCGGTAAAAGTGATGTGCATCTGTGAATTGCAACTCAATTTCCTCCCCCTAGACTACTTTCACAGAACTCCCAAGACACAACAAGCAACAGACTGAAAAGATCCACTACTGTCCTTCCCAATCAATGATATATAGTTTCCAATAGATGGACCTAATGATAGAACAGTCAAGTAGTAAAATCCAGTCTACTGCCACACATTAGTGTTTCTAACTACGGCATGGCTTAGATAAAACCTACCTGTCTTTGGTTCATGTATTGTCTACCCAAATCAGGATCTTCCAACAATTTCTTTTTCAGATCTGCTTTAGCTTCTACGCGCCATTGTTTCCAACCATGGTACAAATAGAGACCAATAGCCTTAGGTACCACAACCTCTCTATCTCCAAACATCCACTTCAACTCAAATTCTGGAAAACCCTTCACAACCTCATCTTCTGGTGTCTTTAAAATCAGACGTTTTTCATCGCCAAACTTTCTCATATTTTTTCTGATACGAGCCTCCAAAACAGTCTGCACCTCATTTGAATCTCTAAGGGCTTGTTGTATGCGTCGAGAGAAATCCACCGATTCTTTATCAAATGGTCCGAGACCTTCATCTTCAACAACACTAGGCAGAATCATTTCTTCCAAGTGCTTCCTTTGGGCAGTTTCCAGTTGTTTTTTAATTTCGGATTTCGAAAGCTTGGTAGCAGAGCTTTTGAGCGGACTGCAACCATGTAAACAATTCTCAATTAAGGAAACGATTTTTCAAAACTTCGTTGTTTCAAAAAAATGTTAAAAAACAAGCAGGATATAACGACAAGCAACAAATCAAGAAAGCTTGCTAATATATTTGAAAATGAACATCATACTTTCATCTATAAAATGAATATTGACAATAGACAGAAATATGTGATGAGTAGCCAGTCTAGCTGTTAAAAACATTCATATTTTTGTAACTGTACATCCATTGTAGCCAATCAAATGCATGTCAGTATGTTATTCAGAAAAACAGGTAATTCACTTTGCCCACCACCCCTCTTCAAGGACTACCTAAAAGTTTAGAAAAATTAAAAGAATATAAAAAGATAGAATGGTATAAACTAATCAAGCGATGATGCTTAGAGAGGTCATTTATTAGCAAAAATGTATAAAGCCATAACAACCAAGACGAGGAGAAGAACACTACATATCAAAGTCAAATTAAGTGGTGCTCACAATCAGAGCTAAGTTGCAGTTAAGAGTTTAAGCCTAACAACCCCTACAATCAGATTCTAGCGTTTATAAACACACCATTGTATTTAAGCAACAGGAACATAAAAGCAACAAATCTTTACATGACTAAATTTGATATGCCTCAAGATGTGGCATAAAAATATCACCACTCGTTACCTTTTCTTCCCAATGATTTTTTAATGTACTTTCTCTACATAAAATCCAACGATAGATTCATAAATAAGAAGGTTAGAATACCTCCCTGTTTTCCTCAGCCTCATTTTGCGGCTAAATCCCTCCACCAGCTGCTCACACTCCCTCTCAATGAAACAAAGCTCTCTCACCCCAATACTCAAAGCCGTTGTTTCCCTCCTCAAAATTCTATCCTCAACCTGGTCAATTCTCTCCCATATCTCACTATACTTATTCTCCAGCCTCTCCATACTCTCCTGCAACATCTCCATCCTCCCCTTGTCAGCCTTTCGTGCAACATTCTCAAAATCGGACTTTGCCTTCACCGCCTCACCTACAATAGTAGCCGCTGTTTTCCTCAAATCCCCTTTCTCTTTCTTCAGCTCTCTCAATTCTATGTATAGCCGCTCCATTATCTCCGCCTGCAACTTCTCTTTATTTGATTTCACCAGCTTCAAAGCCGATTCCAACTTCTCTAGATTCTCGTTTCCCCTTCTCACATCCTCCATGCATCTCAATAAACTCGACACCTGCTCCAACAGTCGACGGGTGTAATCTGCATACTCATGCTGTTTTGAACTCAATTCTTTCTCTTCTTTCTTACCCATTTTTACTTCACTGGCAACCGGAGCCGCAATTGCGTGCGACCGAAACGCACCAACCGGACAAAACCCAATTGCTAAACAAAACAATGCATACACCATCGGCCTCGCAATGCCTTGGAGTATGGTATTTTTAGATTTTGAATAAAACCCATTTAAGGACTCCGGTTCCTTTTGCTCTCTTGATGTTTTAGGAGCTTCTACTAGCAATTCTAGCTCTTTGTCAGTGCATGTTGGGTTTCTACTGGCTTCTCCAAAGTGCAGAAAATTAGAAGCGAATGGGAGGGTTTTGCAGGGTTTGCGGATTGCTTTGGATGTGATTTTAAGGATTTTAATCCTTTGTCGGGTTTTGGACCGAAATGGTGAAAGGTTCGGTTGTGGTTGAGAGACGTGAGAAAGGAACGAAGACGACAGTACGGAAGAAGCCATTAGAAGGAACGCGATTATGCTGGTGAGAAGGGAATGGAGTGTTCAAGAATCATTCTGGCCTTCAAAATTGTGTTTGCAAGGGAGGATTCACAGCTCTTGAACAAAGCAGCGACAGAGAGGTTTATCATTTATGGGAGGGAGGAGGCGAAGGAGAAGATAGAGAGAGATCAAAAACGGGTCAGGCTTAGAACCGGAAATCGAAACCGACCCAATGTACATAATACAATCCGCTCCGATTTCAATCCAATCTCCGTCGGCGACGGCTAGAAAGATGATACCTTTTATTTAGGGCAAATGCAATGAGAAACAACTTACTGATGTTGGCCCGGTCCCACCTCTATTACACAAAAAGTCAAGTCAAACACGTATTCTAATACCGTCACATCAGCAAAACACAAATTTCTATACACTTTTTCTTCCCACACACTTTCTCTTTCCACCCAACCCAACAGCATTCCATTCCTCCCTAT